>NW_004567113.1:285586-319958 GCF_000260355.1 Condylura cristata
AGATAAAAAAAAAATGTGCAAAATGATGTATAAATAAACTTTTAAAAAAAAAAAACAAAAAAAAAAAACAGAAGCCATCATTCTGCTGTCTGCAGGAATTACACCTAACTACAAAAGATTAAAATAGATTGAAGAAAAAAGGATGGAAAACAATTCTACAAGCAAATGGACCAAGAAAGAAGGCAGGAACATCTATACATATATCAGACAAGATAGACTTCAAACAAAAAAGGTTAAAAGATACACAGAAGGCCACTACATTAAGGGGACAATACAACAAGAAGACATAACAATCATCAACATATATGCACCACACGAAAGAGCACCAAAATATATCAGGGAACTACTGTCATCTATAAACACATATATCAGGGAAAATATATACATAGTAGGAGCCTTCAACATGCCACTCTCCACAATGGGCAGATCAACAAGACAAAAAATAAGCAAAGACACTACAGCTCTGAACAAACAAAATGGTTCTAACAGACATCTATAGAATATTGCACCCAAAAAAATCTGACTACACACTTTTCTCAAATCTACATGGATCATTCTCTAGGACTGACCACATACTGGGTGTCAAGATAAATATAAATAGATACACTACGATCAAAATCAAACCTACTACTTTATCTGACCATGAAGATATCAAATTAGAAATAAACCTTGAAGAAAACAAGAAGCCCACCTATCATGTAGAAATGGAAACCTATACTACGGGAAGAACATTGGATCAATGAGGAGATCAAAGAAGAAATTAAAAAATATCTAGAGAAGAACAACAATGATGACACAAGTCTCCAAAACTGATGTGACACATTAAAAGCAGATATAAGAGTAAAATATATAGCAATACAGGTTCACATAAAGACAAGAAATAACTCAAACAATCTAAACTCCCACCTTAAAGAATGGGAAAAAGAACAACAAAATAACCCAAAAGCCAGCAGAATACAGGAAATAATAAAAGTCAAATCAGAAATAAATTAAATGGAAGTTAGGAAAACAATCCAAAATCAATAAAACCAAAAGTTGGCTCGTCGATATATTAAACAAGATAGACAGGCCACTAGACAGGCTTACAAAGAAAAAAAAAAAAAGCACAATAAACAGAATCATAAACGAAAGAGGAGAAATCACAATAAATCCAGCAGAAATCAAAAGAATAATCAGAGAATACAATTAACAGCTATACGCAAACAAGTTCGACAAACTAACAAAAATGGATAAATTCCTACAACTCTACAACCACCAAAGCTAGATAAAGAAAAAAATAGAACAACTAAACAGGCCAATTACAAACAAGTAAATTGAGGAAGTAATCAAAACCTTCCCCAAAATTAAAAGTCCAGGACTAGATGGATTTACAAATGAATTTTACTGAAAGTTCAGAAAAGAATTAGTGCCTATTCTACACAGACTTATCCAAAAAAAATTGAAAAAGAATGAAAACTACCACATACTTTCTATAAAGCCAACATGACACTAATACTAAAACCTAACAAAGAAAACACACAAAAAAGAAAACTTCAGACCAATCTCCCTAATAAACACGGATGCAAAAATCCTCAACAAAATCTTAGCTAACAGAATTCAGCAATGCATTAAAAGAATATGGCCCTCCCTGGTGGGGCAGCGGGTTAAAGCACAGCACTGAGAATCTAAAGCCACTTCCGCATGAGTTCGATTCCCGCCTGCCCCGGAAGTGACCACATGGCGTGGCAGACCTCTCCTGATCCGCCCGCTGCTCCCCTCAGCAGTGTACTTCGTCAATCTGCCTGTTCTGTTCCCCACTCTGTCTCTGGTGAAGCCTCTCGCCGCTCCTGAACCTCTGTCCTATACCCCAGTTCTGTATGCACAAATAAGTAAATCTTAAAAAAAAAAAAAAAAGAATAATATACCATGAACAAGTGGGCTTTATCCCAGAAGCACAAGGATGATTCAACATCAGAAAATCAATTAATGTTAAAACATCACATCAACTTACAGAAAAAATAAAAACCACATAATCACATCAATAGGTGCAGAGAAGGCATTCAACAAAGTTCAACACCCATTTTTTTTCCCTCTTCTTTTTAAATGTTTATTTATTTATACATACAGAGCTGGGGTACAGGCCAGAGGTGCAGAGGCAGCGAGAGGATTTACTAGAGACAGAGTGGGGAGCAGAACAGGCAGACTGACAAGGTACACTGCTGAGGGGGGGCAGGGGGCAGTCAGGAGAGGTCGGCCACACCCTGTGGTCACCTCCTGGCTGGGGATCCTTGCACTGAGACGGCTGCAGCCAGCTTGCAGTGTTGTGCTCTAGCCCATTGCTACACTAGGGAGGGCCCCACAGGAAGGCCCGCACCTATATTTTCTTCTGGTTCTTCTAAAATGTACTAAAATTATGCACCCACCTAGAGTGTGGGGTGAGGGTGAGGTAAGGACAGAACTTTCTCCCCTTCCAAATAATCAACAGAAATGGACAAATTCCTACAACTCTATAACTACCCAAAGCTAGATAAAGAAGAAATAGAACAACTAAACAGAACAATTACAAGCAAGGAAATTAAAGAATTAATGAAACCCCCCCCCAAAATAAAAGCCCAGGACCAGATGGATTTACAAATGAATTTTACTGAACATTCAGAAAAGAACTATTTGACACAGACTCATCCAAATAATTGAAAAAGAAGAAAAACTACCTACTATATACTTTCTATGAAGCCAACATCAAACTAAACCAAAACATTAACAAAGAAAACACAAGAAAAGAAAACTTCAGACCAATCTCCCTAATGAACACTGATGTAAACCATCTCTTTTTCAATTAAAATAAAAAGAAACAATTCCTGGGAGTCAACCTAAGAAAATAGATAAAAACATAGAAAATTACAAAACACTGTTAAAAGAAATACAAGAAGACACCCTTGCTCAAGGATCAGGAGAATTAACATAATCAAAACAGCCATCCTACCAAAAGCAATATCCAGATTTAATGTCATCCCAATAAAAATCTCAATGACATCTTCAAAGAAATAGAAAATACTGATGAGATTCATATGGAACAACATAAGACCTCGAATTGTGAAAACTCTGACTAGAAAGAAAGAGAATGGAGGCATTACAATCCCAAACTTCAAGCTATACTACAAAGCCATAATAATCAAAACTGCATGGCACTGAACAAGAACAGACATACTGACCAGTGGATTCAGATAGAAAACCTAGATATAAGCCCACAGGTATATGGACAGCTAATCTTTGACAAAGGAGCAAAGAAGATACAATGGAACAAAGAAAATTGGTTCAGCAAGTGGTGCTGGGAAAACTAGGAAGCTACATGCACAAAAATGAAACTAGATCACTACCTCACAGCATACACAAAAATCAACTCGAAGTGGATTAAACCCTAGACATAAGAACAGAAACCATAAAATACCTGGAAGCAAAGATGGGCCAAACAACACATGGCATACATTTCAGCAACCTCTTTAAAGATACAGTTCCCAATGCTATGATAGTGAAGTTAAGGATAAATGGATGGAACTACATCAAGTTAAAGAGTTTCTGTATAGCAAAAAAGACATCCCACTGATTGGAAAAAAAAAAAAATTCTCACACAAAACTAGTGATAAAGTATTGATGACAAAAATATACAAAGAGCTGATGAAACTCAACAAAAATAAACAACCCCATCAAAAAATGGGCAGTAGAGCTAAAAAGACACTTCTCCAAAGAGGAAATGCAGATGGCCAACAAGCATATAAAAAAATGTTAAACATCACTCATAATAAGGGAGATACAAATTAAAACCACAATGAGATACCACCTCACCCCAGTGAGAATGGCACATCTTCAAACAACTAGCAACAACAAATGTTGGCGAGGATGTGGAGAAAAAGGAACTCTCCTGCACTTTTGATGGGAATGCAAACTAGTACAACCACTATGGAAAAATGTTTGGAGGTTCCTCAAACTGCTAAACATGGAGCTTCCATATGACCCAACAATCTACTAGTAGGTATCTACCCAAAAGACACAAAAACTCTGATTCAGAAAGCCACCTGCATCCCCATGTTCATTGTTGCTTTATTTACAATGGGAAAGACATGGAAACAGCCCAAATGCCCAAAAGTAGATGACTCGCTTAAAAAGATGTTGGTACATATACACAATGGAGTATTACTCAGCAACCAAAAAAATAAATAAATAAATAAACACATGCCTTTTGCAGCAACATAATTGAGCTAGTAAAGGTCATGTTTAGTGAAATAAGCCAGAAAGAAAAGGAAAAATACCAGATGGCTTTACTCTTAGCACGAGCTACACGGGGAGAAGAAAATAATAATAATTAACAACTATATACCAGAGACAATTTATGTGGGTGTAGTGGGGAGTTGGATCAAAAATGGGGGAGGGGAGTGCTAGTTGGGACAATGGTGGATGGCACATTGGTAACTGATGATGGGAAGTCCATGGAGATTAAACTTGGATGGAAAAAGGCACAAAACGATGTAAAAATAAACTATTATTATTTTTTAAAAATGCTGTAATTTTTGGTTTAATTTTTATTTCTCTCATTTAACCTTATCCTTTTATCTACAAGTTCTTGCAGGACAGGGCTGAGAACCCTTCGCACATCACCCCAAGGATATCTTCTTCACATCCTTCAGTTTAAGCTAATGGTCCATTTAGAAAACAATTAATTCTAATATAAAGGGAAAATATGACCCATAAAAAGTACAATAAAACCATTTTCAAAACAATAATCTTGATACACTCAAATTTACTAAGAAAAACTACATTTAGTTTTATGTAAAATCTACCTATATAGGCAGAAATAAAATTCAGGTCAACACATGATACTTCACTTCTTAGTCTTCTAGACCACTTACTATGAAAAAAAAAATGATTATGGAAATGATTTATACCTCTTACTACAGATAAATCTTTAGACAATATGTAGTGACCAGCAGTCACTAGATAAATATGACTATTGAAAATTAAGACTAAAGATCATCATAGCCATACACAATCTCTTGTTCTTTACCCTCCCAAATTCTTGTTGCATTTGATTTAAACCTTTTCTCTGTCATCTGTAAAGATAAGTAACTTGACAGTCTCAAAAGTAAATTAGTAAGAAAAGAATTTTTAGGGCCCTCCCTGGTGGCGCAGCGGGTTAAAGCACAGCACAAAGACTCTTAAGCCACTTCCGCATGAGTTTGATCTCCACCTGCCCCGGAGGTGACCATATGGCGCGGCAGACCTCTCCTGACCAGTCCGCCGCTCCCCTCAGCAGTGTACTTCGACGATCTGCCTGTTCTCTACACCCGAATCTGTCTCTGGTGAATCCTCTCACCCTCCACATCTCTGGCCTGTACCCCAGTTCTGTACGAATAAATAAATCTTAAAAAAAAAAAAGAAGTTTTAGAGTTAAAATGTGTTCCTGTTGATGATGAATATTGCAGTCATATTAGATTATTGTAATACAGTTTACTAAAAAAATGAAAGACCACCATAAACCCAGACCAATTTGCTCAGGAAAAGAAAAAGAAAGCAACATCAGCAGCACCATGAAAACAGAGTCATCTAAGAACCTCAGAAGATGAAAAAAACAAAAAATTCAGTGGGAAGGCATGCATGGTGGGGAACAGAATTACCATAGGTCCAAGCCCGTGATTTTGACCTGAAATGAGCCCCACTCCTCAGGGCTGGGGGAGGGGAAAAAGCACAGAGAGAGCACAACTCCTGCATCACAGTGGAAAGAAAGGCAGTGCACCATTCTCTTTTGAAATGGAGAGTGGTGATGCCCCATAAACAAAGTTTAACAGGATCAGGCAGCTAAGAGGGGAATGGGACTTTGGCAGGTCAAAGACCAGCTATTTGGAAATGAACTGAGCCCCTTCAGCAGGTCTGATATGAGAACCACAGTTATTGAAAGTGAGCAACCCTTGAACCACAGCAGGAAGTCAGGGATCTCACCACTCCCCTTGAAACAGAGAGAGGGTGTGCCCCTCAAACAAACAAGGTTCAGCGTTCAGCAGGGCACAGTGTGTGAAGAGAGCATGGCTTCAGCTAATCCCATATCCATGATCTAGAGCTGAGCTACACCCAGCAGGGCAGAGTCAGGAAAAAGGGTACCAAGAGTATACAACCTCTACACAAGGGGAAGATAGGGATCATGCCATACCCCACAGAATGGAGGAAAGACAGAGTGAGGGGACCATCAGAGACAGTGCCCATCAACATATCCACAGCACCACCATTGTGGAGGTTTGTGGAGTTTTGTTGCAATAGTACTATACATGGACTGACTACCAGTTACTGACATCCCATAAGGAGCCCAAAGAGATATCCCACAGATGCCAGCAGTACAGTATTCAAACATATTAGAAAACAAAAGGAGAAGTAAAAATACAAGCAACCAAGCAAGCCCGCAGGGGAAGGGCACATCACAAAGAGAAAACCAATCACCACCAGCACCTAACAGCAATAACCTAGAAGAACTTCCTAGCCTATCAGATAGAGAAGTTAAAATCACCATGATTAAGAAGCGAAAAGACAAAAAAAAAAAAAAAAAGGAAAAGGAAAAGAATGATATGAAGAAAATAAACAATGAGAAGAATGAAATTTGAGTTTCTAAAAAGAGAAGTAAAAGAAACATGGGATATTAAAAGATTAATGGAAGACCAAAGAACTCAGGGGAAAGAAATGAAAGCAGAATTGATGAAATGGAAGAACGATCAGTACACTTGATGATACAGAAACCAAAACAGAAAAGTATGAAAGAAAAGAATAAAGAAAAACTTTGAGAATTATCTGACTCCATGAAGAAAGGAATAATATCACTTATAGGTATCCCAGAAGGAGAGGACAGAGACATAGGAACAGATAAATTTTTCAAGGAGATAATTAAGAGAAACTCCTAAACATGGTAAAGGACATGAAAACAGACATGCAAGTTTGAAAACACCACCAAACTTCCACAATGAAAGGAAAAATACAGCAAGACAAATAATAGTAAAGCACCCAAAAATTTAAGACAAGGAAAAAATAACGAAGCTAACAAGAGGGAAGAAAGAGATAATATAGAAAAGAAAACCAATGAAGCTGACATCAGACTTTTCAGAAGAAAGACTAGCAAACAAAAAGAGAGTAGAGAAATATTCAACAAACTCCAAGACAACACATGACCCCCAAAATGGTTTTCCTTCCTATATGAAAACTAAGTAAGCACCTTTTCAGAAAAACAGAAACTCCAGAATTTCATTAAGACCAAATCCCCACTCCAAAGAATACTACAAGAACTCCTAAAGTTCAAATCAACAGAAGGATGAATAAGAACAGATCAAAACAAATAAAAACACAAAGAAACTACTGCTCTAAACAAGGACATAGAACTCATGGGCTTAACAGACATCTATAGAACACTGCACCCCCCATAAAACCTGAGTAAATATTTTTCTCAAGTGCACACATATCATTCTCCAGAATTGACCACATACTGTGAAACAAGACAAACATCAACAGATACACTAAGATAGAAATCATACCAAGCATCTTTTTTCTGACCAGGAAGGCATCAAACTAGAAATAAAGCATG
Organism: Condylura cristata; assembly: GCF_000260355.1. Lineage (NCBI taxonomy): Eukaryota > Metazoa > Chordata > Mammalia > Eulipotyphla > Talpidae > Condylura > Condylura cristata. The sequence goes on from NW_004567113.1 coordinate 293,178, forward strand.
AGAAGAAGTCAAGGCTCATCCCAGCCGTCCCACCTCATGTAGATTGAAACCTGCACTACTGGAAGACCATTGCATCAAAATACCTTGAGATGAATGATTATGAAAAGAAATTCTCCAGAACATATGGGGCACAACAAAAGCAGATATAAAAGGAGAATATGGCCCTCCCTGGTGGCGCAGCAGGTTAAAGCACAGCACTGAGAATCTGAGGCCACTTCCGCATGAGTTCGATTCCCGCCTGCCGCCTGCCCGGGAGGAGACCACATGGCGAGCCAGACCTCTCCTGACCCGCCCGCTGCTCCCCTCAGCAGTGTACTTCGTCGATCTGCCTGTTCTGCTCCCCACTCTGTCTCTGGTGAAGCCTCTCACCGCCCCTGAGCCTCTGGCCTGTACCCCAGTTCCGTATGCACAAATAAATAAATAAATCTTAAAAAAAAAAAAAAAGAGAGAATATATAGCAATACAGTTCACAACAAGAAACAAGAATTCAAAACAACAACAAAATATCCCATCTTAATGAACTGGAAAAAGAGCAACAAGAAAACCGAAAAACCAAAGAAGAAAGAAAATAATAAAAGTCAAGGCAAAAATAAATTAAAAAGTTAAAAAAAAAAAAAACTAAAAGATCAATGAAAACCAAACTTGATTCCTTGAAAAAACTAAACAAAATAGACAATCCTCTAGCCAGATTCACAAACCAAAGTACAGGAGAAAATACAAATAGACAGGATCATAAATGAAACATGAGACATCACAACAGAAACAGAAGAAATCCAAAAAATAAATAAATAATTAAACAAAGTACTATGAATAGTTATATGCAAACAACTGAAACAATATAGAAAAGACATCTTTACAATCACCCAAAGCTAGATTAAAAAAAAAAAAAAAGGGACATCTAAATATCTAGACAGACCAATTACAAACAATGAAATTGAAACAGTACTCAAAACCCTCCTCAAGAACAAAAGGCCAGGACCAGACAGATTAACAAATTAATTGTACCAAATGTTCAGAAATGAACTAGTGCCTATCCTGCACAAACTTTTTAAAAAATTGAGACGGAAGGGGCAATGCCAAACACATTTTGTGAAGCCAAAATTACCAAAATTGAACAGGGACATGAGGAAAAAAGAAAAATATAATAGGCCAGTCTTTCTACTGAACACTGATACAAAAATCCTCAATAAAATCTTTACCAACAGAATCCAACAATGCATCAATAAGATAATTTCCCATGACCAAGTAGGATTTATTTAGGGACACAAGGATGGTTCAACATATGAAAATCAATTAATGTAATTCAAGACATCAACAAAAGAGAAAAATAAGAAAACATATGGTCATATCAACTGAGGCTGAGAAAACATTCGACAAAGCTCAACATCCATTTATGATAAAACCCATTGAAAATCGCAGGATAGAAGTAATATACCTTATTATAATAAAGGCCATCTACAACAAACCCATTGCCAATGTCATTCTCACTGGAGAAAAGATGAAAGCCTTTTCCTTAAGATCTGGATGAAGATAAGTATGTCAGCTACACCACTGTTTTTTTTTTTTTTTTTAAAGTCCTAGTTATAGCAATTAGAAAAGAGAAAAACATATAAGGAATCCAAACAGGGAAAGAAGAAATAAAACTTTCAGTGCTTGCAGAAGGTAACATACATAGAGAACCCCAAAAACTCCATAGAGAAACTAATCAAAATAATCAGCTTAGTAAAGTAGCAGGATACTACTTTACTAAATCAACACACAAAAATCAGCAGCTTCCTATATGTAAACAATAAATATGAAGAAATTATGAAAACCATCCCTTTATAACTGAAACAAAATAAATAAACAAGTGGGAATAAACATAGCAAAAGAGGTAAAGGACCTAAACAAAGAAAATTCTTAAACATTGTTAAAAGACATAGAAAATGACACAAAGAAATGGAAAGATATCTTCTGCTCATGGATTATAAGAACTAACTATAAAAAATGGCCACCTTTCAAAGACAATTTACAGATTCAATGCTATTCCAATATATTATCAATGGCATTCTTGAAAGAAATAGAACAAATACTGATGAAATTCATATGGAACCACAAAAAAAAAAAAAAAAAAAAAGGAGAGCTCTCCTGACTAAAAAAGGAAGGAAAAGGAGGTATCACACACCCAGATTTCAAACTATACTAGAAAGCCACAATAATCAGAATCATATAGTACTGGAACAAAAACAGACACATAGACCAATGGAACCAAACAGAAACCCAGAAATAAACCTATAGATTTATGGATAACTAATCTTTGACAAAGGTGGTAAGAACATGTAATGGAACAAAGTCTGTTCCATAAGTGGCACTAAGAAAACTGGGCTGCTACATGTAAAAATATGAAGCTAAAGTACTACCTCACACCACACACAAAAACCAACTCAAAATAAGTTAGAGCACTAGACATAAGACCTTAAACCATAAAATACATAGAAGAAAATACAGGCAAAATACTACATGACACACACTTCAGTGATATCTTTAAAGACACATCACCCAAAGCAAAGGGAATGAGGACAGGAATAAACAGCACGGACTTCAATTAAAGACCTTTTGTACAGCAAGAGACATAATTCAAATGAAAAGACAGCCTGCTGAAGAGGAGGAAAATTTTTGCATGCAACACTAATGATAAGGGACTGATCACAAAGATCTACAGAAAGCTGATAAAAGTCAACAAAAAAAAAAGTCAAAACATAGTCAAAATATGGGCAGAACGTTAAAAAAAAAACTTCTCTAACGAGGAATTGCAATGGCCAATAGGCATATGAAAATACATTCAAAAATGCAAATCAAAACCACAATGACATAACATCTCATACCAGTGAGAGTGGCACTCATTAAAAAACTAGCAAAAACAAATGCTAATGAGAATGTGGAGAAAAAGGAACTTTCCTACACTGCTGCTGAGAATGCAAAGTGGCCCAAGCACTATGGAAAGCTGTTTGGAGGTTCCTCAGACTGCTAAAAATAGAGCTTCCAGATGATCCAGTAATTCCGCTTTAGGTATTTATCCAAAGGACACAAAAACATTAACTCAAAAGGACACCTATACCCTAGGTTTATTGTAGCACTATCTACAACAGGTAAAACCTGAAAACAATCCAAATGCCCAAAAATAGACAATTGGATCAAGACAATCTGGTGTGTACACACATACACACACACACACACACACACAGGAATACTACTCAGTAGTCAAAAAGATAAGCCTATGCCATTTGTAGCAACATGGTTGGAGCTGAAAGGGATCATGCTCAGCGAAGTAAGCCAGAAAGAAAAAGATAAATACTGGATAATTTCACTCTTAGGATTAACATAGAGGATCCAAATAAGGGATCAGGGGGAAAAATATAACTATAATAAAGTAAGCAACTATAAATCAGGGACATTCTGTAGGGGGTTAGAGTGGAACAGGATCAAAATGGGTAGGAAGAGCACAAGGGACTATGGTAATGGTACCCAGGTGAACTGGTTGTGGGAATTTTAAAGGAAATATACATTACACAAAAATGAAAATTATGTAGAAAATATATAAAAAAATATTTTTTTAAATATTTACTTATTTATGTGTACAAGAACTGGGGTAGAGGCCAGAGGTGTGGGGGGTGAGAGAACTCACCAGAGACAAAGTGGGGAGCAGAACAAGTACAATGACTGAAATACACTGCTAAGGGGAGCAGCGGGCTGGTCAGGAGAGATATGCCACCATGTGAGTCATCCTTCTGGTCAGGAATCGAACTCTTGCTACAGTGGCTACAGATAGCTTCCTAGTGCTGTGCTTGAACCTGTTGCATTACCAAGCAGGGCACAAAATAAAATAAATTTTTAAAAACGAGAAAGCACATACATCTGAGTACTTAAAATTAAACTATTAGCAACATATACTTTATCTAAAAGTATACTTTGTCAGCTTCGTGATTAATTCCAGGATAAGACAATGACATAATTAAAAAGAAGTATGGCATAAACTACAGCATTACCAAGTAGAATCAAGAGAACAAATGAGAAAATCATGTGTCTATCTATTTATTATAAACTAGTAAATATAATATGTATCAAATGAAATAATACAACTTGTTATTCAATGAAAATTTGCATAATTCTCATTACTACTATTATTTAAGTACCAGTAGTGGTCAAGTCTTACCTTAATTTTAAGGGATTTTTGAGTGACTGTTGATTCTTTCCAACTGAATCTAAGGATACATATTCTTTCACAGCAGAATTATTTTACAATAAAAATATTTTAAATGTGACCATTAGAACCCAGAAAAACAAACTTAGTGTTTTATTCTCATCCCTTCCAGTCTCTACACATAAAGTCAGTCTTTTTAATTTTAAGCACAAATCTGTGTGTTAAGAAAAAGAACTATGCCTGTGCAGTTACTGTTAGAGAAAATGGTCTCCCCTCTAGAACTGGTATTAATGTCAATGCAACCAATCAATTCCTCCTTTCTTTTGCCTGTTTACCATAGGCTGGACATGAAAAGGTAGCACAGGTCAATGAATCATGTAGAGCAACATCAAAACTCAGGGATAGATTTCAGGATTTCAAAAGAATTCAAATTAACATAAACACAATTATGCGCTAGGCCAATTTCTGAATGACTGCTGACTTGACTTCTTATGCTTGGCATTTGAGTACATATAATAAAAGTTACTGTTTCATGTATTTTTATTTTTGCACAGAAGAACTGGGGTGTAGGTCAGAGATGCAGAGGGGTCAGAGGACTGAGCAGAGAGTGGGCAACAGAACAGGAATATTTATTGAAATACACTGCAAACGGGAGCAGTGGGTGAGACAGAAGAGGTCTACTGTGCCATATGAAGGTTAGCTCCTGGGTGGGGGTAGAATTCAAGTCATACTGGTGATAACACTGAGGCTTAACCCCCAGGCCATCAGGGAAGCCTTCAAACTTACTATTTTGAGCCAGGGCTTGAAGCAGACAATCCAAGCATCCTTCTAAACAATCCTCAGTTTTCTCAGCATCTGTTATCTTCAGTTTCTTCAAGGTATCACTAAGATTATCTGCTAATAGAAAAAACAAAAATCAGAAACCTCTCTAACAATTATGTTACATGGTAAACAGTACCACTAACAGGCTAAATGTTCCCATAATAATGAGTTAACTACCATACACATTCCAAAATGTACTATTACAATTTTTTTAATAAAATGATATTCATTTAACTTAGATGTTAAATAGTCATGATAAATGAAAGGTACAGGATTATCTCACAGGTTGTCATGAACATCTTTTAGATTGTTCCAAAATGTATCAGCCCAGTCACAATAACCAGCCATGGTTAATTTAAAAAGAACTCATATAGCTCTGCTAATATATATATATTTTTTTTTTCAATTTCCTCTGTTGCACTTTAAAGACAAAATAAAAATAATGGTTTAGAAAAGTTCCTAAATAATATGCCTACAAATAATACATAATCTGATGAAAGCAAAACCTGCATTTTCATTTGAAGAATACTTCAGAACATTACATTAAGTCAAAATATGTACAGTTTGGATTATAAAGCTCTTAAATTGTATGTGGATTTCTCTATAAACATATAAATCTCTTTAAATTGTTAAAAACTACTCAGGGATAACCCAAAAAGTTTTTTTACATTGATTATTCAGATTGAGAGGTAACATATTAAAAACTAAAGCTTTAACATTTATTTAGAATCATTCTTTAAATCTAGCAATTATAAAACTATTATCAATTAATATAATAGTTTTTAAAAGTCTGTATTTCAAAACCATATACGTATTGAAAACAGTCCTATTACTTTTCAAGAGCTATATCTGCAAACAGTTTTGACCTCACAGACACCCCAATGTGACAATGAGGTCTCTGGTGTTAGAATTTTAAGTATTCTATTACTTAAAGTATCATAATAGTTTTATACATTGCCAGAACATGGCAATATTAAAAATATGATGCAACCCCATCATAAAATGGGATGTTACTTTCCAGAAAAAAATGAGTTTAAAAATACACATCAAGTCATACTAACATCTGATACTAGTACAACCCATGACTATTCTAGTAATACTAAAGGTACACTTTATTTAAAATGACAGGTTATCATTTCACAGCCAAAACTAGTCTTTCTTTTAAGAGGAACTAAGTAGTAGAGAAACTTATTTTCTTCTAAAGAATAAGAAAACTATATCCAGTTGAATCTCTTCTATAGGCTACAAAGAAGTTGTAGGGTTTTATCTCAGATAATCTTGGTTCAGTCTTTGTCAAATATTAAAGCTTATTTTTTCCTAAAACAACATATAAATAATATAAAATATCTTAAGTTCACATTAAAAGTAATAAAAAGTGGGCTCTCCCTGGTGGTGCAATGGGTTAAAGCACCACATTATAAAGCTCTCCAAATCCACTGCAGCACAAGTTCGATCCCCGGCCAGGGAGCTGACCCATATGGCATGGCAGACCTCTTCTGACCAGTCCCACTGCTCCCCTCAGCACTGTACTTTTTCAATCTGCCTGTTCTGCTTCCCATTCTGTCTCTGATGAATCTTCTCATCCACCACACCTCTGGCCTGTCCCCCAGTTCTGTAAGCATAAATAAATAAATCTTTAAACAAATAAGTAATAAAAAGTACTTATCACAAAACATAGGGAAAAAGATAAGGCATTAGTCAAATGATAGCAAAAATCTATAACTAAAACCTAAATAGAATGCTTTTTAAAGATTTCTAATGGGTAAAATATTAATAATAATTCAGTTTTCCATGGGAATAATAGCACACTTATTAATAATGTGACATCTTTTTATGGAAAGTTTATTAAATTCTTCATCTAGAAACAAACCTATTGACAGAGTTATTATAAACTTATAAACTTAATAGGGTTTTAAACACTTTAAATGAACTAAGAGATAACTACTTGAAGAAATCTTACTGAGTAAATTTATAAAAGTATTTGTTACAAATAATTAGCTGTGGCCCTCCCTGGTGGCGCAGTGGTTAAAGCACAGCATTGAGAATCTGAAGCCGCTTCCGCATGAGTTCGATTCCCACCTGCCCTGGAGGTGACCACATGGCGCGGCAGACCTCTCCTGGCCCGCCCGCTGCTCCCCTCAGCAGTGTACTTCGTCTATCTGCCTGTTCTGTTCCCCACTCTGTCTCTGGTGAAGCCTCTCACCACCCTAGAACCTCTGGCCTGTACCCCAGTTCTGTATGCACAAATAAATAAATCTTTAAAAAAAAGTAATTAGCTACAATAATTGGAATAATGATTAATTGGAATAATAATTATACGAATATACATTTATCAAAGCTCATTAAACTGTATGATTAAAATCTGTACATTTTATTTATGTAAATTACAGCTCAATTTAAAAGTAGCATATTGGAAAATAAAATTATTATAGAGTGGAAAACCCAGTTATTAGTGTCCTCAAGCTTCCTAATGATGGAATTCTCTTACAGTCCACTTGTTATTTTGTCTTTGCATTTGGCAACTTCCCATCACTATTAACCTCTACTCTCCAGAAGGTAAATGATTTCTCTGACTAGAGTTGAGTAGGAAGATGTACATGGCTCAAAATCTTCTAGGTTTTCTGTTCCACTAGAAGTGTTAAAATTTAATTCCTCCATATCTTTGATTTATTCAGCTATGCCAATGTCAAAATTTATAAATATGTCTAATTCAAAAACACATTGCCTTATATCTCCAGGGATTCTGAACTTTGGTAAGGAACAGGGAGGGTTTAATTACGGAATCACTCAAACCATGATGGTGCATCTCAGTAGTGAATCTTACCATTCTAATTCTTTCTGTAAATCATGATTCTGTACTTTACACTTACTTATGTTTAAGACACTAACATTATTCTAAAAGGTTTCTCAGCTTCTGGCAGACAATAAAGAATAAAATTTTCGAGGTTCCAGCAAGATGGTGGCAGAGTGAGGATGTTAAACTCGCTAACTCGAGGCTCACACAAGACAGATAAAACTCAAAATGGACCAAAGGCATACTATCAGCCTGACTGAGGGCACCCTGGACTCACTAGATCAAGGATAACTGAGGAGACTCAGTGAGTGGGGAGCTCCAATTGGGGAACTCTAATCCAGGAATGCCCAAGCAACTTTGAAGTACCTCAGATGGGAGGCTTGCTACTTACTGTTATACTCACTCACCTCTCCGCCCCTACCCACACAACCAGAGAGTAAACCTGAAGGTAAATAGAGACAAATAGGCTTGATGAGTAGAGCCCTGGAAGTAAAGAGAGAAGGCCAGCGGCTGGCACAGCCTGATTCTGGCGGGTGGCTCTGTGGCTGGCTGGAAACCACATTGCATGGTTACAGAAGAAATCTTGGACACTGAAAAGCTACCAAAAAAAAAAAAAATCAACAGGTGGACAAGTGGGAGCAGCAGTGTTACTACAGGGTGACACTGACTAGCAGGGAGACTAGCTGGAGAGACTTTCAGATCTCCCAGAGATCTGTATGAATAAAGCCAGTTCTGAATATTAACTGGGAGAAGTCTCTGCTGCCACCTAGTGACCAAAACAAAACCACAAGCCACAGTAACTTGAAACCAGGTGGCTTGCTTTAGGGAAAGACATCAGGAGCAGCCTTTTAAGGCCAGCCCTTACACTATAACCCTCTAAATATCAGGGGCCCCAGGGTGGAAATAAACCTCAGGAGCTTCCTTATTTGCCCAACTACTTCAGGGAACTAAAAAGAAACCCCAACAAAATTGCAGGTTCTGATAGTGTTCTACCCAATCATAGGGTGCTCCCCAGGAGCCACCCTAAAACTACAAAGATTAGCTAACTGAGACCCATCAGACCTCTGAGAGGCAATTCTCCTCTACTTATGGATGCATTTGTTGCTTATTTGTTTGTTTTGCTCCTGTATTGCTCAGTTGCTAGATTTCTGTGCCCTTTCCTCATTTTTATCCTAGTTTTCTGTCTCCTCTAGCTTTTTCCTTCCCTGCAACATTATTGCTGCTGTCTCTGCTCTTTTTGTTACCTCCACTCCATTCCCTCCTTCTTCCCTATGCCCCCCATCTAATCCTCACCTCCCCTATCACCTTCCTTCCTATTACTTTTCCATATCACCCTCCTCTTTCCCCTAACTCCTCATCTCACTCCTATTCTCTTTTAATTCCATTATCTTCTGAGATACCCCCTGAAGAAGCTATAAGTTCAATAGAGAAAATCATCCCACCCAGGCAATTCTTGCAGACACCACCCAGACCCAGTATAAATAACAGCCCTCCAACACCCCAGCAGAAATACCCAGAATTAATGCACGCCAACACAAACAACGCTGTGTCTCAATGCATAGAAAGCATTAAAAAACAAACAACAGAGAGAAGAAAAATCACAAATACCCAAGCAAGCCCACCAACCATCTTCTCCCATGAAGTAATCAAACTAACTATAAACCATGTGAAGAAGATAAGAAACCCATCTACTTGGTGTAGACTGAAACCTACACTACTGGAGAACCACTGCATCAATGAGATCAAAGAAGAAATTAAAAAATACCTTGAAAAGAATGACAATGAGCACACAACTCTCCAAAACTTATGGGACACATTAAAAGCAGTTATAAGATTGATATCATACCAACTATCTTCTCTGACCATGAAGGGAATCAAGCAATAAAGGCTCACATCAAGAAACAAGAAACAGCACAAAGAAACAATCTAATCTCCCACCTAGAACTAGAAAAAGAACAACAAAATAAGCCAAAGCCAGTAGAAGACAGGAAATAATCAAAGTCAAAGCAGAAATAAATGAAAGAGAAGTTAGGAAAACAATTCAAAAAAAAAATCAGTGAAACCAAAAGTTAGTTCTTTGAAAAAGTAAACAAAGTAGACAAACCCCTAGCCAGGCTCATAAAGAAAGAAAAAAAAAAAAAAAGCACAAATTAAGCAGGATCATAAATAAAAGAGGAGAAATCACAAAGATACAGCGAAAATCAAGAGAGTATTACAAACAGCTATATGCAAACAAGTTCAACAATGTAGAGGAGATGAACAAATTCCTACAACTCTACAAACATCCAAAGCTAGATAAAGAAGAAATAGAAGAACTAAACAGAGGAACTAAACAGTTGAACAGTTAAATTGAAGAAGTAAACCCTCCCCAAAAATGGACCAAATGGATTTACCTCACATTCAGAAACAAACTAGTGCTTTTCTACACAAATTCATTCAAAAACTCAAAAGAGAGGGAAAACTACCAAATAATTTCCACAAAGCCAACATCATACTAATACCAAAGTGTGGCAAAGACAACACAGAAAAGAAAACTTCAGACCAATTTCCCTAATGAACACTGAGCAAAAATCCTCAACAAAATCTTACCCGACAGAATCCAACAATGTATTAAAAGAATAATACACCATGACCGAGTGGTTTTTATCCCAGGGCACAAAGATGGGTCAACATGCAAAAATCAATGAAGAAAAAATGAAAAACAATGAACAACTGTATACCAGAAACATTTTTATGGGGGTGAAGAGGGGAATGGGATCAAAAATCAGGTGGGTCTGTTAAAATTACTTTGTCATTTGTAAATAAAGCTCTTTCTTAGTTAACTCAGTCCATTTATGGAGCCACTTACAAGTATTCTCTCTAAGTGTTACACTTTTTGCACAGGTATTGGTACGTGGTGTCTCACCTGGCAGTACTATTTTTTAAATACTTTTCAGAGCGGCCCCCCACCCCTTTTGTCTTTTTGTTTTGTTTCATTGCTAAAATCAAAGGCATACATGTTTCATTACTCATTAAGTCTCAAAGCAGCCCAGAGAGCTCTGTGGTGGAACAAAGACCCAAAACCAAGCAGAGGTGCTCTAACAGTAATAGATGCCCAAATCTCAATTATTTATTTACTTGTAGTTTTCCCATCCAATTGTTACTGAAACACACATTGGCCCAAACGAATCATAATGCTGTAAAAAGCAACTAGATGTGACAGGCAACAAGGATGTACTATTATGACTGATATCAAGGAACTGGAATTTCTCCATTTCTTGCCTGAACTTGGTTTCCTAATGTCAGGAATGATCAGTACTTTGGCTGGGAGTTACCCAAGGAGAAGGAAGTCCTTGATAACTGTTAGGAGTTCCTTCTGTCTTTAACCAGAGGGGAATGACTTGTGAACACTTAGATTAGGGCCTGAACATCCTGGCAACATGAATGGGCTCATCCTTTCATTTAAGGGGTAGTCCATCTGTAGCAGTTACAGAGTTCAGTTTAGACTGTACTCAGATCTGGATACCGTCATCACTCACAAGCAAGCAGGAGACAGGGAGCTGGAGTTAGTAAACTTTATTCAGGGAATAGCAGTCTGAGATTGCCATACTCCTTGTCTCAGTAAACAGTATACCTGATTAGGTAAAAGAATGAGGTTATATAGGTTTGGGGGACTTTGAAATGACAAAATAGAAATAAACAGATCTCAAATATTCCAAAATATAAATCACTTGAATTCACCAACTAAAGGTGGCCCAATTGATTTGAAAATAGTCGTCTTCTTCTGTTTACACGAAACTCATCTTACAACAAAAATTAAAAAGGTAAAGTTAAAGTCTGAGAGACAATCCCACAAGCAAATGGCAACCAAAAAATGTGTGGAAGATTATATCAGATAAAATATATTTTCAATTTAAAAAGTAATTAAAGATAGAAAAATGCATTACATTATGATAGTGGCTCTAGTGCACTATGAAAAAAATGAAACACATTTACCAAATGATGACACAGCAATATACATAAGGTAATTATTAATAGAACTGGAGATAAATCAACAACACAATACTATCAAATTTTTAAAAATGAACTTACAATCGTTGACAGATCAACAAGACAAAAAGTAAGTAAATAATAACATTAGCCTTAAATAAAGTGTTAAACCCAACAGGCTTAACATATATTTACAGAACATTCCTTGTAAAAACTCAGCACATCTATTTTTTTCTTGTTTTGTTTTTGTTTTTTTTTTTTTAAAGATCTATTTATTTCTTTGTACAGGCCAGAAGTGCAGGGGTGGTGAGAGGATTCACCAAAGACAAAGTGGGGAACAGAACAGGCGGATCAACGAAGTACACTACTGAGGGGAGTAGCTGGCAGGTCAGGAAAGGTCTGCCGTGCCAAGGCCCATGACAAGTGGATCCCTCTGGGGCAGGCGGGGATCAAACTCATGCGGAAGTGGCCTTAGCTTCTTAGTGCTGTGCTTTAACCTACTGCACCACCAGAGAGGGTCCTCAGCACATATTTTTAAATTGCACATGAAACATTTTGAAAAGTAGACCATATGTTTGGATACAAGCTAATAGTCCATAAAATAATGAAGATAGCATCAGCAAGAATTCTTTCTGACCATGCCATAAAGTGAGGAACCAATATAAAAGAAAAAAAGAAAAATACAAGGAGATAACACAGTAAGCTGCTTGTCAGTGGATTAAAAAGAAAACGAAAGCACACATTAAAAAAAAAAAAAAATTGGGCACTCCCTGGTGGCACAGCAGGTTAAAGCACAACACTAAGAAGCTTAAGCCACTCTCTCATGAGTTCGAACCCCACCTGCCCCGGAGGTGACCACATGGTGCGTCAGACCTCTCCTGACCCGCCCGCTGCTTCCCTCAGCAGTGTATTTCGTCGATCTGCCCGTTCTGCTCCCCACTCTGTCTCTGGTGAATCCTCTCACCCTCTGCATCTCTGGCCTGTACCCCAGTTCTGTATGAATAAATAAATAAATCTTTTTAAAAAAATACCTTGATAACTAATAAAAACAAGGATACAAACTGCCACAATCTATGGAAATTAGCAAAAACTCTTAATAGATGATTCATTATGGTCCACATTAAAAAGCAAAACACACATTAAAAAGCAAAATAAAGTCCCCAACCCCAACCCAAAACAATATAACACCTAAAGCAATTTGGAAAAGAGAAACAAACAAGATCTAAAGTTAAGAAACAGGAAGAAAATATAGAAATAAGAAAATAAAAAATTAAAACACTGGGCCTCCCTGGTGACACAATGGGTTAAGCTACAACACTTTGAAGTTATGGGAAACAATGCAGCAGGAGTTCCATCCCCAGCCAGACAGGGGACCAACATGGCACAGAAGACCTCTCCTGTCTTACCCCCACGGCTCCCCTCATCAGTGTATTTCAACAGATCTGCCTATTCTGCTCCGTACTTTATCTCTGGTGAAGCCTCTCACCTCCTCACCCCTAGCTCGCATCTCAGCTCTTCTATGCATAAATAAATAAATCTTAATTAAAAACAAAATTCAAAAGACTATACAAAAGATCAATAAAAGATTTGGTTCATCATAAAAAAAATAATAATAAAATAAACAAAATAGGCCCTCCCTGGTGGCACAAGGTATTAAAAGTGTACCACTATGAAGCTATCCTCAGTCAGTACACAAAGACCAGGGGGGTGACCCAAATGGCCAACCAGACCTCTCCTGCCTCACCCACTGCTCCCCGCAGCAGTGCATTTCAGTCCGTGTACTTCAGCTTGTTCTGTTCCCCAGTCTGTCTCTGGTGAACACTCTCACCCCATCCCCAGCACCTCTGGTCTATACCCCAGTTCGTGTATGCACAAATAAATAATTTTTTTAAAAAAGTAAATAAAACAGAGGAAATTCAAGAAATTATATATTAATGAAGAGAATTAGAAGGAGAAGTAGAAATTATCATAGACGGCAAAAACGAAAACAAAAAATACAAAGAAGTTTAAGGGATTATCCTGAAAACACATCCTACAACACAGTTTACCAGGAAGAAACAAGAAGCATTGAAAAAACTATCCAAATGAAAACTGAAATTAAAAGCAGTATTTAAAAATCTTCCAAAGACAAAGCCTGGTCCAGGCAGTTTAACAAGTGAATTCTCTTATACACTGAAGAACTTATGCTCATCTTGTCCAAAATATCTCTAAAAATTCAAGAACAGGAGATGCTACTGAACACTTTTTATGATTCCGACTTCACCCTACAAAAGCAGCACAAAAGCCAATTATAGATCAAAAGCCAATTACAAATGAATGTTTATGAAAAATCTTCAACAAAATACTAGCAAATTTAATTCACAATGTACTACAATGATTATACAACATAAGCAAGTGGTATTTATTCTAGGTATGACAGGGTGAATTAAGCAACACAATAATGAATAATTTATTACATTAACAAAGGAAAAGATATGATGTCAGTGGATAAAGAGAAAGAATCTGACAAAATACATCACTCATATATTACATAAATGCTTAACAAGACAGGAATAGAAGGAAGCTACTTCAACATAATAAAGGTCATATATTACAAAATAATATTTAATGGTAAAAAACTCAAAGTTTTCCCTTTAGGATAATAAAAAAGACAAGGATGCCAAGTCACCATTCCTATTTAATTTGGCACTAGAGGCTGTAACTAGAACAATCAGACAATAAATAAAAAGGAATCCAGACTGGAAATGAGGAAATGAACTATCACTATTTTCAGATAACGTAAAATTATATGTAGAAAACCTTAAAGACTCACCAAAAATTATTAGCAATAATAAATATAGCAAAGTGACAGGCTATAAAAGAAAACATACATGCAAAAATCTATCAAATTTTTAAATACAAATAATGAACAGGAAGAAATTCAATTGCAATCACTGCAAAAGAATCAAATCCTTAGAATAACCTAACTAAGAAGAAAAAGATTTATAAATTGTGACAGAGAAACAAAACAACAGTACACATTCATGGGTGAGGAGAATCAACACAATAAAATTACTATTCTACCAAAGTGATGTAAGCAATGCAAACAACCCCCATGAAATAACAACATTCTTCAAAGAAAAAAAAAAAGTACTAAAGTTATATTAAAGTTATATGGAACCACAAAGGCCTCAAATAGATAAAATAATTCTGGGGCAGGAGGAACAAGAAAATGAATGCATTTCATAATCTGACTTTATATTGTAAAGCAACAGTAATTCAAATATGACATGACTAAAAATAAGACACATGGGATCAATGGGACAGCCATTATATATATAAAATGGAAAGCCCACATATATATAAAAAAAAAAAACCATATTCATGGTAGAGGAACCACGACCATACAATAGAAGACCATCTCTAACAAATACCAAATACCAAGGAAAGAATAATTAAGGAAACCATAGATTCTACTTACTAGAGAAAGTTCTGTTAGACTATGTTGATGGACATGAATTAAAAAAAAAAAAAAAAACAGGAAATATTTACTCAGTCTCAGTAGGTAGTTTCCAATCTAATGACTTTTTTTTTTAAAGATTTATTTATTCATACAGAACTGGGGTACAGGTCAGAGATGAGGAGGATAAGAGGATTCACCAGAGACAGAGTGGGGAGCAGAATAGGCAGATCGACGAAGTACACTGCTGAGGAGAGCAGCAGGCGGGCCAGGAGAGGTCTGCCACGCCATGTGTATATATCCTCCGGGACAGGCAAGAATCGAACTCATGCGGAAGTGGCTTAAGCTTCTTAGTGCTGTGCTTTAACCTGCTGCGCCATCAGGGAGGGCCAATCTAATGACTTTTAATACCAATCTTCTTATTATTGAGACAATCAATGAACTGGGTTTCACAAAGGTCACATCGAAGATAATCTGCCTTTGTTCCACAGGATCAGGCACCTAAATAATGAATCCCAAAGGCTCATGGTATCTCAGGGAATGGTCCAGGGACAGTACCGCTTGAATCATTTGTGGATCATTCACTCACAGGTGTTGAGGAACTGAAGGTAAGGATCTAAGCTGAGATTGGACACCTATGTGCTTATACTTCCTGACATCATGGCAGCTATACAGGATCTCAGACTTCTTAGGACTGCTAGCAAGCCATTGTTCAAACAATTTTAAAATCTAACCAGCATTGCCTTTTTCTACCAGCCTTAAGAAATCAAACAGCATTTATGTGTATGCTCACAATCAACAGGAAAAGAATTCCCAAGCTCAAAAGGAAGCAGGAAGTTCTAGAAGAATACACGGGGCTAAGGATATACTGTCATGGTCAACTTTGGAAAATGTAATCTGCTACTATAATAAAAACAGAAATGAAAAATAAATAACCTAAATGAAAAATAAATAACCTAAACATTCACTATATCATCTGGTTAGAAGAATACAACAAGCAGCATTATATCCTTTGATAGCTTTAAGCCCTGAATACAAACAGAAGTGTCTTAGTGTCTGAAATATACTGGATGGTGTTTTTAGTTTTGGAAATAAAAATTAAATTCAAAAGGATATTATTTTATAATATTTGCAACTACTTAGTGAAATAGGTTTTGTTATCACTATGTGCTTTAACAGATGAAAAAGTTAAATTTCAAGCTGAATAATGTATACAGAAAGATGGGCACAGAAGTTAGGATAAGTCCAGACATGCAATGTCATCAGTCTAAGCTCTTTCTACTACATAGACAGTCCATACATGTAAAATGAAACACATAAAAATCTCACATATACAGAAGCTATGCAAAGCAAATGACTGCCTCTACCATGCTTTATATAGATTAAGATCATTAAGAATGAGTTTACAGGCCCTCCCTGGTGACACAGCAGTTTAAAGCACAAAACTAAGAATCCAAAGCCACTTCTCCATGAGTTCAATCCCCGCCTGCCCTGGAGGTGATCCACATGGATCCATATGGCAGACCTTTCCTGACCCACCGCTGCTCCCCTAAGCAATGTACTTCATCCATCTGCCTGTTCGCTCCCCACTCTGTCTCTGGTGAATCCTCTCACCACCCTCCTCTGGCCTGTACCCCAGTTCTGTATAAACAAATAAATAAATCTTTAAAAAAAATAAGTTTATAACCTAATAAATTTGATAACTTGGTTTGCTAACAACTGTCTATGCATTCGATAAAGGAAGAACGGAAGGGAGGGAGAGAAGAAGGCGGGAAGGATGTAAAGAAGGGAGTAAGGAAATCCCAATGAAATGAATGTACCAGACAGCAGCTTCTGCCACAGCATCTCAACAATAACAGAATGCTAGGTACATATTCTAGCTTTACGGTTTAACTGAAATAGTAAGTAATTATTGAAAAAAATAGTCTAGATCTTAATAAATGTTCTACTAGGCGTTGAATAAGCAAATTTGATCCTCATTTATTGTCTCTCGGGTCTTGTGTTTTTCAAGATCTCAAACGATAACCTCATCTGTTTCTATTACTCCTTTATTTTCCATTATTCTTTACCCATTAGAGATTAAGCTATTCAATAACAGAAAACATGAGTACTTGTACTATTTATTTTGTAAATTTCTGTAATGCTAGTCTTGTGTTTCTGGTCTGATGGTACTTTGCACAAACCACATAAATGACAAAAACATAATACAGTGGGCAATTAGTTGTACGTTCTTGGAACTTAACCACTATTACCCAAAATGCTTTCTGACAACTAAAAGAAATTAAATTAGGCCCTCCCTGGTGGCACAGCAGGTTAAAGCACTGCACTATGAAGCTTAAGCCACTTCTGCATGAGTTCGATCCCCGCCTGCCTCGGAGGAGATCCACATGGCGTGGCAGACCTCTCCTGACCCGCCCGCTGCTCCCCTCAGCAGTGTCCTTCGTCGATCTGCCTGTTCTGCTCCCCACTCTGTCTCTGGTGAAGCCTCTCACCCTCCGCATCTCTGGCCTGTACCCCAGTTCTGTATGAATAAATAAATAAATCTTAAAAAAAAAAGAAATTAATCAGCTCATATAAGTGGTATTTGTTCTAACAGATTTTGTTATGTGAGGTCAAATATATCTTTTCATTTAAAAGGTAAAGCAGGGCCCTCCCTAGTGATTAAAACAAGCACTATGAAGTTATGCACAGCCAATGCAGCATGAGTTCAATCCTGGAACAACGAGGTGACCTACATGGCTCAGCAGACCTCTCCTGTCCCACCTGTGGCTCCCCTCAGCAGTGTATTTCAGTAATTCTGCCTGTTCTGCTCCCCACTCTGGTGAATCTTCTCACTCTCCCACACACACCTCTAGCCACTGCCCCAGTTCTTGCATACATAAATAAATCTTTAAACAAATTAAAAATGACACAGCATTTGTATTCCCGTGAAACTTAATTGTATGTATGTAACTTCACTTTTTATAGTAAGTCTCATCTCTATTGGCGTTACTTGAGAACTCTTCAAAGGGGCAAGTTTTTCAGAAGAATTAAAAGAATTTAACTTGATAGACTTCTTATTAAAAATAATGTTAGACTGTATGAGTTTTTCCATGTTGTGAAAAGCAACTTTTGGTTAAAGTACAAGAATTCCAGTGTATTATTTCTGATTATAAAAACAAAACCCCCACTGTAATGGCAGGTTTGCAGGGCACAGGATAGATTCTCTATGAATAAGGCAGAGTTCTCAAGCCCTTGGTGGATTTTTCAGCTTTGTAGTGAAGCAATCAGGTGCAGGGCAGACAGGGGATTAGGGCAGAAGGCCAGTAAGCCAACCAGCTCCAGGCAAATCTTTACTCTCTCTGACATCATCTTGTGGTCTCTTCTTCTAGTAACTGCCATCCTCTGTGATGCTGCCCTACAGGTGCCCACCATCAGGCATTCCTACACGGAGCCCATGTTCCCAAGAGCTTCCTGCATTCAAGGCCACAATGACAGCCAGAAGCCAATGGTGCAAAAGCTTGAGCAATTAATTTACTCTACACCCACCTATGAATTGGATAAACACCCTCTATTTGAAACTAGTTATTGAAACTAGTCTTACATATAGTTTTAAAAATAACAAATAGGCCCTCCCTGGTGGCGCAGCGGGTTAAAGCACTGCACTACGAAGCTAAAGCCACTTCCGCATGAGTTCGATTCCCGCCTGCCCTGGAGGAGACCACATGGCGTGGCAGACCTCTCCTGACCCGCCCGCTGCTTCCCTCAGCAGTGTACTTCGTCGATCTGCCTGTTCTGTTCCCCACTCTGTCTCTGGTGAAGTCTCTCACCGCCCCTGAGCCTCTGGCCTGTACCCCAGTTGTGTATGTACAAATAAATAAATCTTTAAAAAAAAAAAAAATAAATAACAAATAACAAAATTACAGCATATTTTCTTTTTCTATAATAATTTTACATAATTCTTAAATGTTAGACAATCCTTTTTTAATACATAAGGAGTAATTTTCTCTAGAATTTGGCAGTCCAGTAGAATCTAGCAGCCCTCTGCACATGACGACCTTTAAAAATGGCATGCCATAATACAGCTGCATTTGAACATCATGTTAAAAGAAGCATACTTTACTTTATACTTCAAATGCCATGCTTTAAAGGCACCTGAGAAGCTATATAGATTATTGCATAATTGCATTAAATGGCTTGTAATGACACTATACCTAAGATCATAAAATACCATACAGACCCCTATTACTAGGATAATATTCATCATATTCACAATACACGGTAAAGTAATATCAGATAAATAAAAAATATATAAAACAAAATATCTCATCACAGCAAATTTCTTCAAAATATATGTACATGAAAAGCTAATTTTCAGAATAGCTCATTTGTTTATAATCAAGGAAAGCTATTTATTTATGAGTTACAAGTGAGTTAAATTGACTGCAGCAACCAAGTTTTCAGAGGAAGCAAATTTAAAGAGCTTTTTATGAGAATAGCTTGAAGGTGTGAGAACACTGGGTGAATATCAATATCTAACCAAAAAAGAAAAAGTGCAAATGATTTTTTGAGAGTTTGAGAGTTTTAATTGGTTCTTGATGAGTTAGCAGAGATATTAGTTATAATATACTACTTAGATAATACTGCCCTAGATTTTTTTTCTTTTGAGAAATCAATGTCCAGCATGAAATGACTACAAAATTAGTCAATATAAAGAGTCTGCTTAAAACAACATACAGAAGTTTTTCAAAGTGAAGAAAATTTTAATTATGAAGTAGAAAATTTAAAATTCTGAAGTAGAAAATTTTAAATCTGAAATAGAATAGCTGCTACATGTTACAAATGGTGGTGGTAAAAAAAATATGTAACAGAAAAAGGCCCAGTTGAACAATGGTTTAATTATTTAAATTACCTCAATAACTAATAATAAATATTAATTACTAATTGAATGATGTACTGGAGTTCCTTTTACCAGTCAGTAAGATGTAGCTGCTAGATTTTCAGAAATTTATTTATGCATACAGAACTGAGGTACAGGCCAGAGGTACAGGGGTGGTGAGAGGATTCACCAGACAGAGTGGGGAGCAGAACAAGCCAACTGTTGACATACACTGCAGAGGGGAGCAGCAGTCTGGTCAGGAGCGGTCTGCCACGCCATGTGGACCACCTCTGGAGCAGGGATCATACTCATGCTTAAGTGGGTTTAGCTTAGTGCTGTGTTTTAACCTGCTGCACCACCAGGGAGGTGGCCAAATTCCAATATTCAGGCAACTATTTAAGCAGTGATTACTGAAGATTAAATTGCATATGTACAAACTTAAGTTATATATTAAAACAGACAGGTATCAATACAACTCATCATTACTTAATTATTTTGTTACACTTTACATATAACCTCATGAATATAAATAATGGTACATATGTATAGCCACCAACAGATAGTAGTTGAAGCCATAAACACGGACAAAATTGAGCAAAATAGCCTTTAGAAGAGAGGCCAGATATTAAGACCATCTGGAAAAAAGAAATTTCCTTTTTTTAGATAAAAAGTCATAGAACTTTAGAGTTGCAAGGCCAATCATGACGGGCAGTTCAACTACTTCCATTTATCATACTCTTAAGTAACAGGGTGGTTGGTCTCCTGAAAAAAGGGGGGGGGCAGATTCCTTGCCCCACCTAAGGGACAGTAGAGCTGAGCAGGGAGAAGATGCTGGAGAGACTAAGAAAGGAAGAAAGAAGGATGAAGAGCAAGAAAAAACCTGGAGGAGGCACATGTAGCAGAGACATGTGAAGAAGCTACACTTGCTTTTCAGTCCTAAGTGAAAGACCCACAATGGTAACTTTTGTCTTGATTTTGACTTTTCTCTTTTCCTTCCAGTCTTACCTGTTTCTGAGCCTTTTCTTTGGGTCTTCACTGAGAGGTGCTTTCGACATGTGGAGGCTTTTGTGCCTTGCTTTGGGCCAACATTGTTTGGCTGGACATTTACCCATGAAGGAGTGGGAAACTTCAAGTGCTTGATCTGGAAACCATACTGTTGTCTTTTCTTTTATGTATTAAAGTTCCTTTCCACTAAAGGTCTTACACATTTTGTCTTGATGAGGCATATGGCAAAACCTACTTAGAACAAGCAAGTTTAGGAATTCTGGGGTGCCCCCTCCCTATCCTGTAATACTAATACTCAGTTTTAGCTCCAATAATGTTTCAAGCAACAGAAATTATATAACTAGATGCACTGAGATTATTACATTACCCTGAAATTTTAAACCAGCATTCATATTTTAGGCCACCTACTTATATAAACCTAACAAACTGACTCAATCCTGAAGTTGCTAACACAATAAATACTGCCTTTTTTCCTTCAATAGTTGTATACAAATAGGTATGCCATAGTATAGCAGTGATATTCTGTGTATTTTAATTTTAATATTAAAGAGCCATAGAACTTTAGAACTAAATAAGTGTTAACCTAGCCTGACGCTTTCATTTATTATCATTTCCTCTCCACAAGAGCCAAGTTAAAAGTATTTAAAATTATTTTTCCAACTATTCAAATACTTCATTCTTAAAATTAATAGAGTCCCCAAAGAAGCGGCTTTTCCCTCTCCATTCCTTCTGACCTCTACAAGTTGGTAGTAATATATTGCATATTCTTAGGGCTACTGCAATGCCTTCAAAATTGCCAAATTCAAATTAAAGTGATCTGGAACCTCTGGAAAGAACCACACTTTTCCCAATATTGCATAGTGAAAGTAAAAACTTTTGTGTTCTCAAAGTGAATTATTAGAACTTGTCAAGGCTATTAAAGGCTTTCCAAGTCACACTACAGAGATTTTGGAAGGTAACTCTGCCTTCAACGAGAGTAATTTAGACTCCTTCTACATTAAATGTGTGTGTGTGTGTGTACACACACGCGTGCGCACACACACATATAAATGTAGTATATGTGCACCAGTAAAAATGTACTGTACTAAGACACAAAGACAAAATGGAAATATCAAAGAAATATGAGGCACTACAGTGAAATTACAATTATTCTCAGGCAAGAATCAGTCCAACAAAGTACAACATTTTAAAACGCTAAAAGAAAACTATGCAAAGGAATGTAACTATACATTATAAACTCTATTTTATCATTAGCTAGTCTTCATAACTGGGTCTTTATATCGATAAACCTCTTAAAATTGATTTTTAGTAAATATACTGGATAATACACTAATCAAATCACATCAACCAAGAGCCTTCCCCCAGCCCTTCTTACTCTGATTATTCTGAAGCAACAGACATTATTGTTCACTCTTAAAGCTACCACATATCTATTCTAGCCTTTCACTCCTACCTACTTCTGTCATCTTTACTGTCAAATCACCCCATTCTTTTTTACAAAAGGAAAAGGGGATTCCACAAAATTCCCACCTTGAACAAATTTACTTATTTTTCTTTTTTTACTCTCATCTACCTAGCTTCAAATATTTGTGGGTAACTACCAGATCTCTGTAAAGTACAAATCCATTCTTAAGAATAACTTACATATTTTAAAAGATTCATTTTTATTTATGCATGCATGCAAGAGCTGGGGTATATGCCAGAGTGGAGTTGGAGGGAGTAGGTAAAAGGCATAACCAAAGACAGAGTGGAGAGCAGAATAAGCGGATCTACTGAAATACACTGCAGAGAGAGCAACAGGTGAGATAGGTGAGGCCTATGGTGCCTTGTGGGCTAGCTCCCTGGCTGAGAATCGAACTGATGCTGGGACAGCCAGCCTATAGCTTGATAGTACTGAAACTAACACCTGTGCCACCAGGGAGGCCCCAATAACTTTTATTTATTTTTTTTTTTAACTTAGCTTTAGTCAGCGGGCATATTTTTTGTGCATATCTACTACACACCAGACACTAGTATCAGAAATGGATTCAGTAACAAAGTCATCAAGAAGCAGAGGCTCTAGATGCAGCTCAAATAGCCCAAATCAACAGGTTCAAAACTGACTATCGGTGCTTCTTCTTCCAATAAGTGAAATATATATGGATGTGTACACACATGCGCAGGCGCACACACACACATACCCTGCATGCTCTTCAATGCCCTGATAATTTGTGATCCTTTTTCAACTCCAGATTCAAACCATTATGAAATAACCCAGCTTATAATTTGCAATATTCTATTCCAATTGCCAATGCCTACTTTAGGACACTGATTATTTTCACCCAAACTGCACCACCTTCTAACGTGGTCATAGTTTCTCATCCAGTTCATCCTGCACTCAACCAACAAAGTTTCCTATTTTACATATGAGATCCAAAGCTTAACTAATAAATATTTAAACAGTTCCTCAATAAACAAATCAAGTCCAAAAACTTCTACAACTTGGCATTTAACGTTCCCAATTATGTCATTTTTATCTAAAATACCTTTTCATCTCTGTCACCCATTATTTCCTTAACTTTTGCTGCAGGCAAACAAGGCCATTCAATCATATCCTTAAACTCTATAAATGTTCCCAACCTCTATCCTCATTTGTGTCATTTCTCTCCCTCCTCCCCAATCCTGATTAACAGTATCCATTTACTTTTATCATTCGGAAGCTTAAGCAGGCTTTAGTTCAAGTAACATCAAATAACAT
The DNA here is from genome assembly GCF_000260355.1 of Condylura cristata. Classification (NCBI taxonomy): domain Eukaryota; kingdom Metazoa; phylum Chordata; class Mammalia; order Eulipotyphla; family Talpidae; genus Condylura; species Condylura cristata. The sequence goes on from NW_004567113.1 coordinate 316,982, forward strand.
TTTTCTAAAACCACTTCCCCATCCCCTGAGCATATGTAAAGGCATTTTATATCATTTATGCACTATCTTTATTATTTTCCTTGTATATGTCACATCACTCCTGCTAAGACAACAAGCAACTTGAAATACTGTACATACTTGATATTCAATAAATATTTCAATATATGTAAAAGATATACAAAAAACAACTAAACTTCTAAAATTATACAGGAAACTTTCTTCACCTTAATTAAAACCAGTCAATAAGTATGTCACATTATTCTTACAAATCACCTTATTTATTTCTTGAAATGATAAAAAGTGCTTTAGGCCCTCCCTGGTGGCGCAGCGGGTTAAAGCGCAGCACTAAGAATCTGAAGCCACTTCCGCATGAGTTCGATTCCCGCCTGCCGCCTGCCCCAGAGGAGACCACATGGCGAGCCAGACCTCTCCTGACCCGCCCGCTGCTTCCCTCAGCAGTGTACTTCATCGATCTGCCTGTTCTGCTCCCCACTCTGTCTCTGGTGAAGCCTCTCACCGCCCCTGAGCCTCTGGCCTGTACCCCAGCTCTGTATGAATAAATAAATAAATCTAAAAAAAAAAAAAAAAAAAAAAGTGCTTTAGCTCCCCCTACCATTCATCCTTTCTACATTTTACATGTGTGTGACTTGTTGCAATTAATTTCTTGACTCAGAATACAAAACTGTTTTACAAGGTTTCAATTTTACATTATTGTATGCACCTACTAATAACACCCTAAACTGCCTGTCCAATGAAAACAGAGCAGAAGGAAAAGATTTGAATAACAACTGCCCCCAAGCCCACACTTCTCAGACAACCCAAGGGTTTCGGTTTCATTCTTTTATATTTATTTTTGGGAGGTGAGTAGTCAGAGTAAAATGACACTTCTCTGTTCCCACTTTGTCCATACCTCCATAATATCAACACAAATGTTGGTTCAAAATTTATATACTTTCAGTTCCACAAGCAGAAGATAACAGTTCAGCAATTAAATTACCAAGATTTACTAAATACCTGGAGAGCAGAACACATAAATATTAATAACACATGATTTTCCACACTCCATTATAAGGCAAACTATGTAAATGATAAAACTGCCAACAAGCTACAGTGCTATGTTTAAGCAAGACAATGTGAGATTTTCAAACAAGATATCAGTATTTGTTACCATTTTTTAAATCAACCAATAACAGTCAAGTTTTCAAGATTTTTTTTTTAAATAAGTAACTCCATTTAAAATTTTTATTAACCACCACTGTAACAGAATTAGATTTTTTTACTGGTTCTGATTCAACTTACAAATTACAGTTTTAGTTAGTGAATTATTTTAAGCTCACTATGGGAGATAGGGAAATATTATGTTTTAGGTCCAACCTGTGGCCTAAATTAAGAAACTTTTTGTTATGTTCAACAGAAAGGTGTAATGTGCAGAATAGCCTGAATTAGTATTTACTTGAAATTCTACTTCTACAGAAAGCTGGGTATATATAAACAGGCCACCTAATTTGTACAGAAATTTAAATACATTGAAAGAAAAAAAAACTTTAAAAAAGAAATAAAATCAGGACCCTAGGTTTTTTGTTTTTTTTTTTTTTTTTCAGGCATACCACCTCCTCCTCAAAGCAAAGAATATCTTCTCTTCGAGTAAGCTTCATATATCTCATTTCTAGATTTAGATAGTTCCTGCAATAATCTTAATTGCTGGACACCTCCAGCACTACACTGACAGTTGAAAGGACCTCACTCATCTCAAGCTTAAAGTAACTTGAGCAGAAGAGGTGGGAAAGCCAAGCTGGCAGGTTACAGTGAAAATCAATGTTAAAGAAGAAATATGGGGAAGTATGGTATTCCAAATAATCATTTCTTTTTTTAAATCTTTCTCATTGCATTACAGAATTCACCAGACGTTTGTGTAATAACTAACCTTAACAGCTAAGAAATATATTACAGGAAAAAATTTTAGAATTATTATTATATGTACTTTTATTAAATACACTTGCCTTTTTAAGTATTGTACCCAAATAATCATTTGATATTAACTATAAATACAAAAAAAAAAAAACTAAAATTGTAATATTCAGAGTTAGACAAAGAACAGAAAAGAATAACAAGTTGAGTAACCTCATACAAAGTATAATTTCCTGCTACCGTAGATAGACGAAGGAAACGAGAAAACGCGCTGCACGCAGGCACACCGCACACTGTAATCGCTCTACACCAATTCCCACAACTAGCGGCTGTACCCGTCGTCCCTCGCGTTCCCCGTGGCCTCTGACAAGTCATCCTCCCAACCTAAGACGCAGTCTGCTTTCCCCATGGAAAATGCTTTCTGTAGAGGTCGTAAAATCGTCCTCACAAACCACTTGCTACCCGCCTCGAAAGGGGCAGTCCCTACGCTGGAGATAGTCGCCCTAACTGAGAAGAGAGGCTAAAGGGTTGTTCTTGAGGAGGAAGCCAGGTATCTAAGCTTGCAGAGCCAGAGGCCCATAAACCGGGATGGAGGGAGGGCCAAGCGCCGGAGAAGCTGGTGAGGCAAGCTTCGCCCGGCCAGACCGCGCAGCGGCAAGAGCTGAGAAGGGAGGCAGGTGTGCCCAAGGCGGTGGCCGGGCGGACCCCGAGGCCCAGCCCACCCAGCTTCTGCCCCAAAGCGCGGGCAGAGCCCGGCCCCGGCGTTTCGCATGGCCCTCTCTCCGCAGGAAAAAAGCCACCACCTGACACGCGAGGACGTGAGAAACCCAGCACTCTGCGCGACAAAAAGGCTTCCAGTACTGAAATACACTGAGGAGAATGTCAAAGAACAGGGAAGGATGACTTACCCATGTTCTTCCCAGATAATGAGGAACCGCGCGGCGAAGATGTTCGGTGTGGCGGCGCAGCGGCCTCCTCAGCCTCCGTCTCTAAGGCAGCCAAAGAGGGGCCCTCTGGGGACGGCCGCCGGGGTGCAAGAGACGCTCTGCCGCCGCCGCCGCTGTTCGCT
>NW_004567113.1:320088-330691 GCF_000260355.1 Condylura cristata
GCGCGAGGATAGCAGAGGCAACGGGTGCGCTGGCTGAGTCCCGCCCCTACGCACAGCCCCGGGGCGCGAGCCCTCAGTCATCGAGCATGCGCGGTGCAACTACAGGCCTCCGTAGCTAAGGAAGCTGTGGCGGGCGGGTTTCCCTAAGGCCGCGGCCAGAGCGCTGGGAAGGCTGGTGGAGGGGCGTGTGACCAGGAAGGAGAAGGGGCATCGAGATACTAAGCTTGAAATGCGACCGTAAGATTCAACCTACGCTCTAGCTCTACTGCGCAAAGTTGCACGCTGAAACGGGCAGTAATCATTAAAGGACACCTGGTTACGGAGGCCAGAGTTTCTCGGGGACAGCTATAGACTGCCTAGAAATGAGGACGGTGGTGGGAAGCAAAGAGGACGCCCTGAAAAGCAATTGGCACGGACTTATAGGAGAGTAGGCCGTTTTCAGGGCACCCCCGTTGGCACGCCAGAGGGCACAGACTACTAGCAAGCAAGTCGATGCCACAGTTAAAGCTATCTTCACTGTGATTAATTTAAAAGGAGCCAGGGCAAACCAAGAGGAGTCACCACCCTGAGGATTTCCTCTGGGTCCCTGTCTTAAAGGACTTCGGTCTTCTTAAAGGACGCGGTCCTTCTTAAAGGACGCAGGGGACTGAGGCTTGAAAGGCCTTTTTTTAACAAGGGCTCCACCCTGTCAGGTCTAGCTCTTTGCTGCAGACACCCTGTTGCTAAGGCAGGAAAATAAATGTGCTGCTAAGTTGGCTCCAGCCCCTCCTGGTAGACCTGCAGAGTACTCCGGAGCTGACCAGAGCTGCCTGAAGAACCTTCTGGGCACTCCCCCACTGAGCTTGCACAGGAAGTAGGGCTGGGTTTTGATCTTTTGTCATGGTGAAGGGACTGGAGAAAACCTACTTGCTCGGCTAGATGGTAGTGCCATAACTGCTCAGAAGGAAGTTAGGTCACTTCCCCTAGGCAACAGCAACCTGCATTACTGCAGAGGAGAGTGCAAGGTCAGGAACATAGCTTTTGGGGGGAGATGATGAATGAGTGAATTGAGATTTCTTTTACTTTTCAAACTATTTTTTTTAAGATTGATTTATTTATGCATACAGAGCTGGGGTACAAATCAGAGGTGTGGGAGCAGTGAGAGGATTCACCAAAGACAGAAAGGGGAGCAAAAAAGGCAGATGGTGGAAACACACTGCTGAGGGGAGCAGCAGGCAGGCCAGACGAGGTCTTCCATGCCATGTGGATCACCTCCAGGTTGGAGATCCAACTTGCACTGAAAGAGCTGTGGCTAGTTTGCAGTGCTTCGCCCTAACCCGTTGGGCCACCAGGGAGGGCCCTCAAACTTTATTCTTAAATGTTGATAAAAGGCATTTCCCATTCCCTCTTACCCCAGAATTCGGGCTCCCCTCCTACAGTCAGATTACATTTTGTTTGGCATGTACTGCAATCCACAAGTCAGATTGGGTTAAGCAGAGAACACAAAAGGAAAGGTGGAATTGAGCAGTGAAAAGCTAGAGTAAAAGCTGCAGAGGAGACCAGACAGGGTGAAGGAGGCACAGGAGCTAAAGACTTGTGAAAAAAGTTGTACCTGCAGTTTGGTCTTAGACTGATTGAAACAGGTGTGGGTGAGAAACCCTATGGGAAGTTTAATAATGGCAGCTTTTATCTTGATTTTAATTTTGTTCTTTTCCTCCCAGACTTGTTTGGCCATTTCTGACCCTTTTCTATGGGTCCCCACCAGAAGGTGCTTTAGACTTGTGGCAGGCTTTTAGACCTGAGTGGCCCTGCTTTGTTTGGGCCCAGCCCTGTTTAATTGGACATTTACCTGGGAGGGGACAGGCAAGTCCAGGTGTTTGATTTAGAAACTATATTTTGTTTTGCACACTAATTATACTAAAGTTCCTTTCCATTAAAGGTTTTCTGCACTAGAGTATGTTTTCTTTTGATGCAGTGGATGGCAGAATCTGTTTATAGTGGGCAGGTTTGGGGTTTCTGGCCTTCACCCTAGGAACTCACACTCCACACCCACTAACTACAAAAAAATGACATCAGTAAACAACTATAGACCTGGAGTGTGTCTATTTTTTAGATAAAGCACTTCAGAAATCAGTTAAATGTTGATAAGCATTTCTTCTGTTTTTAGCATTGTAGTAGGCACTAAAATAGAAATGACAAGTGTTACAGACACACCTCCACAAAGGGTTGATGCCATTTTCCCCTGCCCTAACTTGTCCTTAAATGTCTCCATCTTGTATTACAAGTCCCAGTGATACCAAAATGTCAGGTTTTCAGGTCTAGTCTGCCAGCCAGGAACAGATCCCAGGTTGCAGTGGTAACACTGAGTCCCAGCCAATACGTCATCACAGGATGGTATCTCATAAAGCCGCAGCAGAAACTTCACAGATGCTCAAATGATTGAGCAAGGAGGCAAATTGGTTTAGAGAATGAAAAAGGTTATTGAGAAGACAAAAAGAACATAAATAAAGTGGGACTCCCAAGCTGATGGAACCAGGCCAGGGAGGTTCAAGGGAGCCCAAGTGGAGTGATGCCTCAGGGAATATATACCTCCTTTTCCTAATTATTCTAGGGTTCCACTAGTCTCATTGAGATTGGTTGGTTCTCGGTGGTCCCACTCACTTACTTAATGTCTGTATGCCCAGAACTAAGTCTCTGTGTCCCAGCCCTTATCTTAGAGTCCTTTCTTTTTATTCTTCTTGTTCTGGAAAGTCCGGTTGCCCCTAGTCCTGGAATGTTTGATAAATTTGTTACCCTTATCTCTAGAGCCTCCCTTAACTCTTCTGAGGTTTTTTCTATTATTTTCTGACCCTAAGAGCTCTCGCCTTGCACTATGCCTCACCAGTATGCCAGTTCCTGTGTAGAAGACTAAAAAAGAGCTAAGAAACCTATATAACATAGAACACAGGAGAGCCTAGATCTCTTGCTTCTGTGGCCAGGCTTGCCGACTGGTTCTGCTGGGGACTTCCGGGCCTTGGAGAAGACATATGAATGAGTGACAAATATTGTCTTGAAAAAGATACCTGGAAGAGACACATGGGTGAGAGCTAGGAATGATAATGGGATCCTTGATTAGTACTTCGGATTTTGCTCCATTTGTCCCAGACTTGCCTTACCCCTCTGGTCTGGCTTTTCCTTGCCAGAGGCACCTTAGGCTTGTGGCAAGCTTTTGGCCCTCAATGGACTCAGTTCAGGTTAACCTTATTTACTTAGATGTGTGCCTACAGTGGGATGGGATGTGTAATTTTCAGAGTTTTATTAAAAATATGCTTCTTCTGGATGGAAATGGAAAAGATCATGCTTAGTGAGATAAGCCAGAAAGAAAAATACTGGATGGTTTTGCTTATAGCAGTATAATGGACCAGGCAAGAAAATAATAAGAATAATAAACAGCCATATACCAGAGACATTTTGTGGGGGTGGAGTAGGGAATGGGATAAAAAATGGGGGGAGAGGGAAGTGCACAGGACTGTGGTGATGGCACATGGGTGACTTGGTGATGGGAAACCCACAGGGATTACAATTGAGATGAAAAAAAAAACTGTACAAAATGATAAAAAATAAACTATCATGAGAAATATATATGCTTCTTCAATTATCTCTCTATGCACACTGATTCTATAAAATTTTTATTCTGCTTACTTGTTGCAGAAATATGAATTTACCTCAGATATAGAAAAGACAAGTCATACTTAGGAATGGTGCAGTCTGGCATACTTTTATCACATGCAGACCCAGGCAGAGGCATACCTTAGTCTGATATCAAAGCCTGGGTCCAGAGGGCTAATTTTATACATATTTGTCTCAACATTGGTTTACAGAGATTGATATTGTTTTACAACAAACAAAACCACTGGTGGAGAGCAAACCTCTTTTTCATAGGAAAGTGAGCTAGCACAGTGGGAGGGGATTTACCCCTCCAGAGATTATTTCAAGGAGACAAACTCATCTGACTTGTTATCTCACTCTAAATGTAATCTAGCTCGGTGTTAAGACTGGCCATCAATCTTTGCAAGTAAGCAAACTTGTTAATTATGCCTGCACTGGAAGCTTAATTGCACCAGGCCTGAAAGCACCCTTCTAGAGGGACCTTTATTAATTTGTTCAATACTATTTTTTCTTGTCAATTTTATGCATGTGGATGGAATAAATCCCTTTCAAACTGTATACATTCTTAAGTCTGTGATCCCTCAGTGCCCCTCAAATACCCCCAATATGAGTATGCATCGTGTAAAATGAGAATAAGACCAGTGAATTTTGTAGTTCTTTGTAACTATTTTTGTTTTGCTTTTGATTTTTTGAGACATAATTGACACACAGTGTTATATTAGCTCAGATGTATAACATTTTTCAATATCTAATTTAATATTGAGAAATGGTCACAATGAATCTAGTTAACAGGCATTCCTATTCATAGTTACAAAATATTTTTTTGAGATGATACATTCAACCATCTGTTAAACTTTCAAATATTTAAACCAGTATCATTAATTATACTGAATCTATCTATTTTTCAAGTCTCTACCTGTTAGAATATCTAATTTGTGAATACTAACATTACAGGGCAGGGAGAGGGGCACCCCTGACCCCTCCAACCTGCCATCTGCCACATTAAGAAAAAACATGTAAGACTTTTAATGGAAAGGAACAATACAATATTGCATACAATCAGTGTGCAGTATAGCAAACATAAAGAATATAGTTTCTATATCAAACACTGAAAGTTATCCATCCTCTCTTGGGTAGAAGTCTACCCAAAAGGCATTGGCTGAAAGCAAGACCTGCAAACCCACCACAAGTCTAAAGCACCTTCTGGTGGGGACCTATAGAAATGGGTCAGAAATGGCCAGACAAGTCTGGAAGAAAAGAGCAAAATCAAAGTCAAGATAAATGCTGCCATAGTCAACCTCCCTATGGGTCTCTCACCCACATCAGTTTCATACAGTCCAGATTAAGAAACAAGAGCTGCTTTTTCTCATGTCTCTCTCTGTTCCATGTGCCTCCCTCAAGGCCCTACTGGCTCTCCATCCTGCTTCCTTCCTCCTCATTCTCCTTTCCAGAGTCTTCTCCAACCTGCTCAGCTCCACCCTACTTTTTACTAGGCAGAGAATCTGGAAACTTCCATTTTCCTGGGGACTGCCCTGTTATACTAATATGTAAAAAAAAAAAAAAAATCAACGAAGTCAAAGGTGACTTCATAAGGAGAGATTGTGGATGGATAAAACTTGGTGGGGGAGATGTAATAGTAAAAAAGGATTCTATCCGGAGAGAGAAACAGCATTAGCTGAAAAACCGAGAGGTCATATTGATAAGACCTAAAAATGAATACATATTTGAGCATATTGGTAAATAATAGTAAATGGTAAATATGAAGGTCAAATTGTATGGATCTAAAAAATCCCAGCAAAGGAATTTAAACTTGATAAAGCTGGAAATAGGAAACCACTGGGTTCTTCACCTGCAAGCACAATTGCAAAAAAACGCTCAGGCTTAAGAAACAACAAAGGGATTTATTTAACAAACAGGAAACACAAAAGTTACCGAAAGTGGCCAATAATGGCCACTTACTTTACCCAAATTCGTGTCCACTACTCTCCAGTCCTGCACAAAGTGGTGACCTCCTGCCACTGAGAATGTGCAGCTCCTCTCCTGAACAACAGGTCATGTGACTAAGATGGCATCTTCCTGCCTCTGCTGACCTGAGGCACACAGCAGCCAGGCTCCAGGCCAAGTTTCAACACACCAAGACAACATAAGACATGACAAGAGATGCTCCTGGAGCTATAGGGTGCTCCAGAATAGCACCAGATGAGCAACACTCAGAACAGCAGCCACAGCCACAAAAATGATCTGACAAACATCTCACCCAGGCAGCTAAACCAGGCTGTATCCATGGCAAAAACAGATGTTTCAGTGGAGCAGCTCCTTGCAAAGCCACTTTCTTTCCAAGGTTGGCTACGAGAGGCCTCCACCTTCTGAATCCACAGCAGGCTTCTGCAACATTAGCCCAGTCAGGTGCTTAAATCCACTGGCAACCAAAATGCTAGAAACTTAAATCTGGAACTCAGCACATGGCAAAACAATATTCTTCTTTTCTCTCCCTTTCTGCTTTCTCTTCTATGTTCCTCTCCATGATAGCCACTCTTCAAAATCTGATACTTTTTAGCATTTTCCCTGAGGCTATCTGTCTTCACCAGCAACCAGGTAGGAGGGACCACATGCAACAGTCCTTAGCTTCAGTCCCAAGCTATTAAAACAGTATAGAGGCTGGAGAAGTAATTGGTTAGAGAAAGATAAATGTACTGGGAGTATGCACTAACCTAGGAATTAGGTATACAAGGGTGAATAAGAGAGCATTGAACCCCACAGAGTAAAATAGTACAGATGGACAAGAAATAGTTAAAATATAATTATGATAGCTACCAAGATCAAGTGGTATGAAGAATATAGGTAGAACATTTAATCCTATCATAGAAAAAACTTCCTTGAGAAGATGGCATCTAAACATGGACTTGAAAAATAAAGAGAGCTCACAAAGAAGTGAACATTAATGTGTATGATCCTAGAAGCAAGTGTTTAAATCTTTGAGGGGTCTGCGAGCAGTTTATGGCTAGTATGAGGTATACAAAGATATGAAGGGAAGGAAAAGATCCATGGGCAACAGTAGACAAATAAGTGTCAAAATTTGTATGACCTTGGTGACTGACATGATGCCTTTGACATTGTCCTGAGGGAATTGGGAAACATTGGAGGGTTGGCGCCATTTGAGCAATTGAAAATAGTGTACAGTTGAATTTACATGTCGGGAGCTATAAAGTCAAAAGATGAAATGAAGTATAGACTGGAAACTTGGAGATGGTAGTAGTGTGTTGTAAGATTCCAGGTGTGAGTTGAACTAACAGAAATAGTGGAGATAGAGAGCAATGGACGGTGTTGAGAAATATTAAGGAAGTTATATTATCTTGCTTATTAATTTGATATTGTGTGGCATTCTTTGTGTTAAATAATACAAGATCACTATGTGTGCAGTATTTTCTCAGCTTTTAAATGATAAAACATGTTTAGAGGGGGTAAATAAAATTTAAGTTAAAGAAGCAGAGTAAAATCTAAGCCTGTTTGACTCTAATCTTCACTGTAACCCTATTTAGACTAATGCACTTCTGGGAAAATATATTTTATGTGACCTCAACCAATTTTTAAAAATTAATAATACTATTTTGTAAAATATCTTCACTTGGGGCCCTCCCTGGTGGCGCAGCGGGTTAAAGCACAGCACTGAGAATCTAAAGCCGCTTCCACATGAGTTCGATTCCCGCCTGCCCCGGAGGAGACCACATGGCGTGGCAGACCTCTCCTGACCCGCCCGCTGCTCCCCTCAGCAGTGTACTTCGTTGATCTGCCTGTTCTGTTCCCCACTCTGTCTCTGGTGAAGCCTCTCACCGCCCCTGAGCCTCTGGCCTGTACCCCAGTTCTGTATGCACAAATAAATAAATCTTAAAGAAAAAAAAATATCTTCACTTGAAGCAATAATTTTAAATGTTTTTGCTTCTACCTCTGTGAAATTTACAACTTTAAAAGAACCTATGCATAACTATAATCAGTTCTGAATGTTTCATTTATGAATAAAGCTGTTTTGATTTAGGGTATAGCTTAGCTTTTCTTGAAATAATATTTAGTCAATCTTAATTTCACCTGGTTTAGCATTATACTTCATTAGGCGGGATCTGGTGGAGTGGGGGAGTTTCTTTAGGTGTCCAGAATTCTAAGACATTCAGAGTTTCATTATATTTTTATGTTTCTTGACAATGCAGTAAGTGTGGATTAACTTTGTTACTTTTTCTTCCTCTTCCTATTAACTTCAAATTTAACTAATTCCTCAAAGGGTTCATTAGTGAGACATCAGCTCCAATGGAGAATGAGATCTCAATTTAAAAATACATCCCTGGTGGCAGAAGAGATTAAAGCACAGTACCATGAAGCTATGGGAAGCCACTGCATCAGGAGTTGACCCACATGGCACAGCTGACCTCTCCTGTCTTACCATTGCTCTCCTCAGCAGTGTATTTATGTCAATCTGACTGCCTGTTCCCCACTCTGTCTCTGATTAATCCTCTTACCTCTCACACCTTTGGCCTGTACCCCAGCTATTATAGACATACATAAATCTTTAAAAAAAATATGCCTCATGGGTGATTCAGTGATGGGAAACCCAAGGGGATTGCAACTGAGATGGAAAAAATGCACAAAAATATGTAAAATAAACTAATATAGTAAAAAAAATGCCTCACTAATCTTTTCAATTCATATAATATTCCAAATTTCATAATAATGAAAAGGTAGTGTTAAAGTAAAATAAAAATTATATTCCATGAGAAATACAATCTAAGACCTTCCTTCAGTGGATGCCTAAAATCTCAGTTAGTAGTAAATTCTATATATTCTTTTTTCTCCTATCCAAAAATATAAACATACCTATGATAAAGTTTAATTTATTAATTAGGAACAGTAAGAGATTAACAATAATAACAAATTAATAGGACAATTATATACTTGTAAAGGTTTTGTTTAAATGACCTATCATTCAAACTATCTTACTATTTGCAATATTTTTCAAACCATGGAAAGTGAAACCAAGAAAGGTGGAAATACGTTTGAAAGTACCAAGTGACCTGATGGTTGAGAACACGACTTACAAGAAAAGATAACTTTGACAGTTAATTTTGTCTTTCCAGGCCATTTATTTTGTCTCCAAATCTCAAATATCTTCTTGAGGTTTGTTTTTAAAATGCTAATTTACTTTTACAAAGTATAGGATTCCTCCCTTCATTCATCATCGTTTTTTCCCATCAAAAAAGCCCACTCTCCATCAAACATTCCTCCTCCACTTTATTTTTTCTAAAGATTTATTTATGTATGCATACAATAACTGGGATACAGACCAGAGATATGGAATTTGAGAGGACTCATCAGGACAGAATGGGGAACAGAACAGACATATCTACCAAAATACACTGCTGAGGGTAGCAGCAGGTGTAGGGAGAGGTATGCCATGCTATATGAGTCATCTCCTGGCTGGGAATTGAACAAGTTCTGCAGTAGCTTCAGATAGCTTCATAGCACCGTGCTTTAACTTATTGTGCCACCAGGGAGGTCCCTTTTGCTCCACACTAGCACCCTCTCCTCATGAGTGTCTCAGACCAATGGCCTGCTTTCCAGGGTCAGTTTTGTATTTTTCTTTGTCTGATCTTTTATTTGTTTTCTCTAGATTTAACATGGAAATGAAAACAAACAAAAAAAATTATGTATCTTTCTCGTACTTTAATTCATGTAAAATAATTTCTTGCAGTTCCATACATGTTGCCACAAATGGCATGAGTTTATCTTTTTTATCACTAAGTAGATTTCCACTGTGAATAATTACATTATTCACTGACCTGCTTGGGGGCACTTAGGTTGTTTCCATACTTAGCTACTGGAAATTATAATGCTATAAACATAGGACTGCAGGGTTCCTTTCATATTAGTGTTTTTGTGTTCTTTGGCTTGATACCTAGGTTTGGAAATTCTGGATCATATGGTAAATCCATGTTTAGACTTTTAAGGAATCTCCACACTTCTTTGCATAGAGGCTTGATCTAAATTCCCAACAACAGTGAAATAGTGATTGTTTGTTTTTTTTTGTTTGTTTGTGTGTTTGTTTTTGTTTTTTTTTAATATGAGCTATTTTCACAGGTGTGAAATGTTATCTCATGTTGATTATGACTTCCATCTTTCGGATAGTAACTGATATTAATGAGCATTTTCATATACGCATTCTGCATGTCTTCTTTGGAAAATATTCCTATTCTATTAAACCCCTCTACCTATATTTTGATTGGCCTGCTTTCTTTTTGCTAAGTTGTAAAATTTCTTTGAAGATACTCAATTTTAAGTCCTTATCAAATACAGGGTAGCAAATATTCTCTCCAATGAAGTAAGTTTTCTTTGTTGTGTTCACTGTTTCATGTGAACAGCAGCTTTTAGCTTACTTTTTCTGTTTATCTTTCTGTTGGAGAATAGTTTGCAAAGATGTTTCTGAGGTTTATGTCATTGAGTGTTTTTCCTATGCATTCTTCTATGTATTTTTGAGTTTTCATATATGGTGTAACATATTGGTCTAGCTACATTCTTTTGCAAGCGTCAGTCCAATTTTCCCAGCACCAGTCCTTGAAGAGGCTTTCTTTTTTCCAGTATGTGTACTTTATTCCTTTGTTGTATATTTATTGTCCCCCAAAAATGGGTTTTATTCTTTCTGGGCTCACAATTCTATCGATTGGTCTGTGTGTCTGTTTTTACATGCTGCTTTACTGATTATGTCTTTGTTTTGTATAGTTTTATTGCCTAAAAGGGTGATACCTCCAGGTTTCCATATTTTAGTCAGGAGAATTTGGGTATTCAGGGGTTTTGTTTGTTTGTTTTTTTGTTTGGTTGCATGTGAATTTCAGTAATTTGTTCCTTTATTATTATTTTTTTATTACAAAGTATATTTTTATATCATTTTGCACATTTTTTTTTTCCATCTCGATTGTAATCCCCGCGGGTTTCC
>NW_004567113.1:336742-340842 GCF_000260355.1 Condylura cristata
GGCTATCCTCAGGTCTCTGGTTCTGAGCTGCAGCCTTTTCCCACGATTTTAAACTTTTTTTTAAGGATGCATTAATAAGAATGAGGATCTTTAGAAATTAGCAATAAAAGAAGCTTTCCTTTTGTTTTGCTAACCTTTTATCATAATATAAATATAAATGTTAGTTATAACTATAGAAATTAATCTGTCTGCTTTATCATTAGTAAATTGTTTAACCAGATGCATAAAACAATAATAGTAATAACATTTTGCTTGTTAGCAGTGTTTTCCTTAACAAATGATTAAGTGTTATAGACTTGGCTAAGATAAAAAGACTTCAAACTTTTCTTAGGAATATGTGATAATTGTTATTTTTTTTTTTACTCAATGCATATGCTAATGTAATCCCACTGCTGAAAACATAAAAGTAAAAAAGAGCTGCTGAGACTAGCAGCAGAGGACACTTGCACCTGAATAAGTGTTTGTGTCATCATCACTAACTCTTGTCATTTCTTAAGGGAACCTCTGACTCCAATTGTTGGAGCTGGTCTTTGGCAGTGAATTGCTCTCTCCAAGGCAAGTTTAACTTTTATTTGAGGGTGAGATTTAGGCAAAGTGGGCATGTCCATGGAGGAATGTGCTTGGTGGAGGTGTAGATTGGAGATGCATGATAGTGTGGCAAAAACTAAAGTGTAGTGATTAGGCCTTTTTGCTTGGGGGGAGGGGCCCATTGTTGTGGATGGAAACATCCTATCTCTATTGCCTGTTAACACTTGACTTCTCAAGGTGGTCTAGCTGGCCATGTCTGAGTGCTGTTTTCAGCAGAAATTCTCAAATCAATAATTTAGTCCTGAGAGAGGCTCCCTACCTGACCCTACATTAGCTTAATAATCAGTAGTAACTTTTGGAAACTAAACAACATCCTGAGTTCAAAGGGTGTGAGATTTCCACACACCCATACTTGTAAGAGACAAAACAGTACACCTTTAAAAAGTAACAAACTACAGGAATGGACACTACATAATTTTGAAGGAACAACAAGAGAAAGACATAAAATTCATCAAGATATATTAACCAAGTGAAGAAGCAACAACATACATCAGAAACGACTATAAAACTTGAAAAGAGACATTGGGGAAAATAAATATTTGGTTGGAGACTTCAATATGCCATTTTCACTAAAGGACAGATTAATGAGAGAAAATAAGTAGGGCATAATTGCCTTAGACAAATAACTAGTACACATGTATCTAATAGGAGACTACACCCAAAAGAGCCAATAAACCATTTTTCTCATGTGCACATGGGTCACTCTCCAGGATTGGCTATCTCCTGGATCAAAAGACAAACATAAAAAAAAATTCACAAAGATAGAAATCATACCAAATAGCTTCTCTGACAATAAAGGTAATGAACCACAAAGGAAGTAAAAAAGAAATCAAGGAAATTCTTTTATACATGGCAATTGAACAATGCACTATAAATGACTACTGGGCTAATGATGAAATCAAAGAAGAAAACAAAAGTAGCATGCAGCAAATGATGATAAGGATGCAACCTTTCAGAATGTGTGAGATACAGAAATCCTAGACAAAACAACCACAAGCAAGGAAATGGCATAGTAATCAAAAGTGTCCTAAAACACAACACCCAGGACAAAGTGGTTTCAGAAGTGAGTTGTTTTTTTTTTAAGATTTGTTTATTTGTGCATACAGAACTGGGGTAAAAACCGAGAATACAAGGGGGCAGGGGAAGGCTTCACCAGAGACAGAGTGTGGAACAAAACAGGCAGATTGATGAAGTATACTGCTGATGGAAGCTGCAAGGGGGTCAGTAAAGGTCTGTGATGCTATGTGGATCACCTCCCCCTGGGATCAACTGGCACTGAAACAGCTGCA
Organism: Condylura cristata; assembly: GCF_000260355.1. Lineage (NCBI taxonomy): Eukaryota > Metazoa > Chordata > Mammalia > Eulipotyphla > Talpidae > Condylura > Condylura cristata. The sequence goes on from NW_004567113.1 coordinate 338,620, forward strand.
CCCAGCTTGCAGTGCTGTGTCCTAACACATTGCACCACCAGGGAGAGCCCAGAAGTGAGTTCTAACAAATCTTCAAAAATGAACTAAAACTTCTCCTGCTCAGAGTTGTTCCAAAAGTTGAGAAGAAAGAAATTCTTCACATTGTATGAGACTAAATTATCCTAAAACTAAAATTAAGCCCACACTACACAAATTAAAAAACCGACAGACCTCTCTTTCTAATAAACATACAAAATTGCTCTCATAAAATCTTAGTGAAGTGAATCCATTGATGTATTAAAAAGATAATAACCCATGGAAAAGTAGTATTAATATCAGGAAAACAAGAATGCTTCAACATTTAGAATCAATGGATATATTATACATCAACAAAATAATAAACCAGAAGGAGAAAAAAATTAGGAGAGCCATTCCATGTACATTCTTAACAAAAATGTAATAACTGGGAATAAACATAACAAAAGAGATGAAGGATCAAGGAAAAGTATAGACTTTGTTAAAAGTTATAGAAGGGAACACACAGGATAGGAAGATATTCCTGCTCATGGATGGAAAAATCACAATTGTCAAAATCTTACCCAAAGCAATTTGTTGATTCAATGCAATTACAATTACATTATTTAAAAAAAAAATAGGACTTCCGGAATATGGCAGCAGAGTAAAGATGCCGAGATCACGGCGTACAAGCCTGCATAGGAATTGAGGACTGAAAACAGACTATAGACTCACTTACTACAAGTTTTAACCCAAACGAAAACACTCTGGACTCACTAGAAGGTAGATAACTGAGAGGGAATTGGCAATTGGGGAGCTCCCAGAAGGGAACTCCCGGGAAAACCCAGGCCCCTAGAAGTTCCAAGGGCTGCAGGAGCCACTTTGAACCACGCTAAACCCTGGAGGTAAAGCTGGATGGCTCAGCCCAGTCTCAGGCTGCAGAAAGACTGCAAATCTGATCCTCAATACCTGGGTGAGAGAAAAACCGCTGAAACTTCAGACCCAATCCGGAGCACCTGGGCGCCGCGCAAAGCCCCTGAGCAGCTCCACCAGCTCCGGAACCGGCAAGAGAGCGGCAGAACAAAGACGCCAGCGACTACATCCAAACTCGCATGGGATTATACAAAAACGGACTATAGACTTTCATGCTACGAGTTTCAACCCAAAAGAGAACGCCCTGGACTCACTAGAAGGAAAATAACTGAGGGAGAACTGGTGATTGGGGAGTCCCCATAGGGAAGCCACACAGGCAGAAACTGATACGGGTATGCCAGTGGCTTCCAACTTGCTTGGCTCCTTTAAAAATCTAGGCAGCGAAAGGCAGGGAGCGCTACAGAGGGAACCTGCCTGAGGCGGCAGCTGCTACTGCTAGGCAGCCTTTTGTCCCAGCCCTGCTTCAACCCTGGAGATAAATTGAGACAATTCAGCCAGGGAGGGGAAACCAAATCGTGGGAAAAGGTTGCAGCTCAGAACCAGAGACCTGAGGATATGCCACAGACCTGTTGCTGACCATTGCCCCAGCAGCCCCAACAAAGCCCTGGATATAAACTGAGACAACACAGCTAGGTGAGTGGATCTCAAGCTGCTGCGGGGGCGGGACCCAACCACAAGCCCAACCCTAGGATAATGCAGCAATTTTAACAACCTTGCATGGGCACATTTAACATAGAGAGGTGCTAGGAAGTGCCTCAAACAGGGAGACTTGATCAGGGGTCTACCTGCTTACCAGATCTACCCCAAAAAAACTGTAGCAAAACCCTGGAGTTAAAGAGATGCAGCTGGGCTCTGTGAAAGGACCTCAGGCAGGGGGGAGGCACTGCTCTGGGTGGGACTATTTGGACTAAACAAGCAAACAAAAAAAGCCCTGAAAGCTCAAAGGGAGGACTGGCAAAATGCTCAGCCAGGAGGAATTCAGCTCTCTAGCACTACCCTGCACTCCTGTGGGGAAGTGGAGATCCCACCCCCACAACAGAGGCCCCAAGAAGACCTGGGAGCACTCAGTACTTAGAATGTAAACAAAGCCAGTCACCAGCTCAACCAAAAGCCCAGCTCCAGGGAGAACTACAACACATCTAAATCATCATAACCACCACGGGCACACCAAGCATAGAGGGAACCTGGGACATCCGAAGGCTACAAAGCTCAACAGACACCTTCCAGAAACGACCTCAACCTGTTACTAGAAAAGGCTGAACAACACAAGAGTCCCCTGACTCTTACCAGCTGAGA
>NW_004567113.1:346827-428188 GCF_000260355.1 Condylura cristata
AGGGGTGATTTGGTGATGGGAAACCCGCGGGGATTACAATCGAGATGGAAAAAAAAATGTGCAAAATGATGTAAAAATAAACTTTGTAAAAAAAAAATAATTTTAAAATCAGCCCAGGGTAAGGAATGAAAAACTTCACTGTACTCAGTTCTAACATTAAGAGAGAGGAGAGTTGAAGGCCGAAGAACAAAGTCAAGCTTTTTGGTTCCCCAAATTTTTCCTGCGGAGCTTAATTTAGTGTGTACATCTGGGAGATAGTGGAATGTAGGTGTTTGAATTATTGGTTTGGACAGGAACATGTTATCACAATATGTTTTTAGCACTGTCTAATTTTGTTGTATTAACATTATATTAATAGCCAATTGCTTTTATTAAAACAACCAAATGTAATATCAATTTTTACTTTATCAAATGCATCAAAATGCAAAAATGGAGTGGCCACAACAAAACAAAGAGATCCAGTAGGAGCCATCTTTGGGGTCCCTGACTTTTCAGGGACACCACCTCATACCCAGACTTTGTAGCATGGTATGAGATGTTTGGCCTGAGCCTATTCACATCTCCAGACATACCACCTTTAGGTATGTCTTTGTCTCACTACTTGGACTGTGAGCCATTTTTCACTTGATCTGGCCTTGCTTCCAAAATTGCCAAAGTACACAGCTGTGCCTTAATTATTTTGGGTGCCATTTCCTTGCAGGAGGATTGTTTTTTAAATGTTTACTTTCAATATGTGTTTATCTTTTTTACTTAGCTGTGTTTTCTCGTGGCAGCAGAATGCTGGAATTTGTTTCATAATTCAGTTATGTATTCTGTTATACTGAGTTCAGGCCATTGATGTTAAGAGTGATTATTGACAAGTAAAGGCTTGTTGCTGTCACATTTCCCTAGCTCTGTGATTCTATTTGCTTCTTTATTTAGTTCTTTGTGAAATCCTCTCTTTGGTGAGATCCTCATTTTTTTTTTTTTAATATTTCTTGGAGGAGGCACTAACTGAATGCAAGCTGCCTAAGATTTTCTTTGTCTAAGAGGGTCCTTATCATTCTCTCATGCAGAAAAGAGAACCTGGAAGAATAAAGTACTCTTTGGTAGCATTATTTTTGTCTTGGAATATTTTGAATAAATCATTCCATTCTCTTCTTTCCCTTTGTATTTCTACAGAGTTAATCTGATGTTCGTTTAACCATTGTTCTTGTACAGGTTATCTGTTCATTTGATTTTTCCAAACTTGTCAGCTTCATTATTTTTTCCTTGCCTTGGACACTTGGCAGTCTTACTATTATTTGTTATCCTGTAGTTTTCTTTGTCAAAGTAATTTGGCGCTCTTTTTTTCTTCTTGTATTTCTATATTAATTTCCTTCTTCATGTCTAGAAAGTTCTCTTCCACTATATTCCTATATAAAATCTCAGTTCCCCATTCTCTCCTCCTTGTGAGATAACTATGATTCTTATATTTCCTTTCCTTGTGGTATCATATTAATTCTCAAAGTGTTTCTTCATTTTTTTTCTGTGATTCTCTCTTTTCTGTCTTGCTTCTTATCTCTTTTCATTTTTGAGGTGATTGATTTGTTCTTCCATTTGACTTAGTGAATTTACATTGTAAGTTCACTTCATGAATTTACATTGTATTCTCATGAAGATTTTGTTTCTCCCTGCAATTTTGTTATTTCAATCTTCTGTTTGTTGATTGTGCTTCTCATAGTTTTCATTTCCTTTTCTGAATTTTTTGTATTGTTTTGTTTATTTACTTGTATTAATCACATCCATCTTAAATTTTATGTCTGGTAGACAGTGAAGCTCTGTTACAGGGCACCCCCTATATGAAATGTGTTGCCCAACTGTGGACCTCACCCATGTACTTAAAGGTACTTATAGCAAGACTCAGCTGCAGGCACACACACAAAAGATCAATAATGTGTTTATTTACCAAAGAAAGGGAAATGAATAACTCAGGGAAAAAGGGAGAGAAGTAAATCATCAATGTGTTCCACCAGTTCCACTGACCTGGAAAACCACGGAGAGCCAGCAAAAAGTCAGGAGACAAGCCATGGGCCAAGAGGCCAAGAGACCCCCAAAGGCCCACACGCCTGATTTTATATCAAACCTGGTTGCTTAACTCCAACCCTCAAGTCTCAACAATCCTCCCTTTCGTGATGATGGGATTTTGTAGTTCCAGTATCTCGAGTGGGGGAGAAGTTCAAGTTCACAAAACCTGTATCTGTAGAGTTTGTTCAGGACATCCATTCCCCCTAACAGCTCTTCCATGTCTTTTTGAGCTGGTTCTGAGGTATTTGTTTTCTCTCAGGTTTTTCTTGGCCATTTATAGTTTTCTTTGGATTTGCTGTATTATAGTTATGCCTTTTGTTGTGATTTTTTTCTCCCAATTTTCTGGATTTTTACTTGATGGTGAACACAGTTATTAGGATCTTGAAGCCTATAGAGTCTCTCCAAATGCACTTCTATGACATTTTTTGGTGGCTGAGATGCCTGCAGTGGGACACTGTGTCAAGAAGCTGATTGCTATGACTTTGTCCGGTCCAGGAGCAGTAGCTTGGGGCTTTTTTTCTGGTGACTAGGAGAGCAGAGGGTTGTTGTAGGTTCCTGATAGACTGTGAGGCCTTGTGTGACACATTTCTGATGGAGTGTGAAGCCCCAAGCTACTGCTCCTGGACGGAACAAAGTCATAACAACCCAGCTTCTTGACACAGTGTCCCACTGCAGGCATCTCAGCCACCAAAAAATGTCATAAAAGTGCATTTGGAGAGACTATAGGCTTCAAGATCCTAGTAACTGTGTCCACCATCAAGTAAAAATCCAGAAAATTGAGAGAAAAAAAAATCACAACAAAAGGCATAACTATAATACAGCAAATCCAAAGAAAACTATAAATGGCCAAGAAAACCTGAGAGAAAACAAATACCTCAGAACCAGCTCAATTTGTACCTTCTGAAGTGCTGATTGTTGAAAGCACAGTGGGATGCACTGTGAAGTGTTGCTAAAGACTCATGCATGATAAAGAGCTATTAGGCACAGTAAGTGTTAGGTTAGGACCAAAGCCTACTCCCAAGGTTCTGGTGGATAAACACTGAATTGGAAGCAGTTTTTGGGAGTAGTTGATGGACTGCAGTGAATGAGTAGGTTCTTTAAGGTCTGGACTAGGACTTTTGTCTGCTTCTGAGGTGCTGGTATGTGGGCCTGAAACCAGGGGCCTTAACCAAGGAGTTACTAAATATCCCTGATATAGAGCAAAATCGTGCATGGTCCAGGCTGCAAAGCAGCTTTGCCTCCAAGATAATGGTGGTTGAGTGATAAGTGGGATGCACTTCCCAATTGCAGTCAGGGGACTGTGGTGAAGCTCTGGGATCTACAAGTCTCCTTCTGGGACTCTGATTTGTTCCCAGGGTGCAGCTGAATAGGCTGTACTTCCCAGGTGCTGATGAAGGACCATTAAGAAGGGGTAGAGCCTGGAAGGCCTGCACTGGGCATACATCTTTTCTTGAGGTGCTTATGGCTGGGCTTGGATTCAGGGGTGCTTATCAAGGGGTTGCTAAATATCCCTGGTGTAGAGCATAAGAGGCACAAATCTGAAACCCTGGAGCCTAAATACATAATGGGATACACTTCCCAGATCTCTCAAATATCATCTTTGAAAAATTTGTGCATTAAAATATGTCTGTCATGGGGGGAAAATCATAAATGTCTTTCAAATTTAAGAACTACTTTTCACAACATCTTTCATCCTTGTAGATGTATTTAATTTTTTTCCCTACCTTAGCTCCATTTTCACACCATGCACATTCATGTATATATGCTCTCAGGCATTCTATTTCTGCTGTCCTAGAATTGCTAACCTGGAGATAAACTGAAATTAGTCTTTGGTGTTTTGAGGATTATTTGTGTGAGAAATTTATCTAACACTAAATACTTGAATTAGAATTAATTGGCATTTTACATATGAGCAAATTGTGAATCAAATATTTTTATTAATTTGCCTAGAATTAATGACCAATAAGTAGAGCTAGAATTCAAACCACTTGTATTTTATTTTAAAGGCCATGCTCCATTCTTTTTTCACACTGCTTTATAAACTTAAATACTTACCCTTAATTTAGCCTTAGCTATGATACACCTTAAGAAAGATGCACCTGGCCCTCCCTGATGCCCAAGGAGTTAGGACATAGCACCACAAGCTAGCTGCAGCTGCTTCAATCTGAGTTTGATCCCAGGCCCTGGAAGTGATCCACATAGTGTGGCAGACCTCTCCCAACCTGCCTGCTGCTCCCATCATCAGTGTACTTCATCCATCTGCCTGTTCTGCTCCTTACTCTGTCTCTGGTGAAACCTCTCACCACCCCTGCAACTCTGGCTTCTACCCCAGTTCTGTATGCATAAATAAATAAATACTAAAAAAAAAAAGAAGAAAAAAAGATATACCTTTACTTTATCATACATACTTGCCCAAACTCACCTGTCTCCTGTTTCACCTTTTATAGAGGAAAGATTTTTATTATTTTCAAAGTAAGAGGGCATTATTCTAGTAACCTATGCTATCCTTTTCTCTTGTGAAACATTTATAAGCACTTTTTAAAAGTGACCTTTTAGGTAAAGTAGCATAATTCAAAAACTTTCTGATGAGATTATCTAGCTTTCTTAATATACTTATGTGTCACTTAAATCACCAGTAATTGCCTATTTTTCCACTTTATCTTCCTTTTAGGAGTCCTCTTTTATCTATTTTAAAAATTACCTTGAATACTTAAAAAGACAATCCCTCACTTAAAAAGACAATCCCTTATTTAATTACAACCCCAATTAAGCAATGATCAAGTGATATTTACCAAAGGACACAGAACCAATGTCCAAAATTAAATCAATCTAATTTACCACATCAACAAAAAGAAAAAGAAAAAAACCATATTATATCAACAGATACCAGTAAAACTTTTGATAAAATTCTAAATCCGTTTATGATAACAGCACTTGAAAAACTTGGGATAAACTGTTAACAGCCATACATGACAAACTCACAACTAATATCATCCTCAGTGGTGAAAAACAAAACTTTCCATTAAGATCTGGAACAAGAGAAGGGTGTGTCCTCTCTTGACTGCTTTACAATATAATAATGAAAGCCCTAGGTAGAGCAATTAGGCAAGAAGACACAAAATGAATCCAAATTGGGAAAGAAGAATTAATGTTATTATTTGCAGGTGGTGAAAATATATAGAGAGAACTCTAAGAATTATATGAAAAACCAAACAATAAACCAATTCAATAAACTAGCAAGTTACAAAATCAATATACACAAAACCAGTAGCCTACCATTTGCAAACAATCAGTTTGAAGAAGAAATTAAGAAAATCATCCAATTTACACTGTGCCAAAACAAATTGAACAATGGACAATAAACTAACAGATAGGTGAAATAAATATGCAGGGAAATTATAAAGCATTATTAAAAGAAATATAAGAAGACACCAAACAATGGACAGTACCTGTCATTGGAGCCATGCTGAATAAATGATGGGAGTCATGGAGCAGCTCTGTGAAAGACAGAATACTGCTGCTCAAGAGGGAGTGGCTGGGTCTTTTTATTAGTGTAATAATCATATGTAATTGATCAAGCAATACAGGAGAATAAGGATTACAGGAGGTGTAAAATTTCAAGAATGCATGGGGGCTCCCTTGTGTGTAAAGGGAGGAATCTGTCGACCAGAGAAAACATGCACAATCTTAAGGTACTTTCCAGATCCCTTTGGAGTGTCTTGATGTTATTTTAAAGCATCTCCCAGTCCAGATCAGCCCGTCATATCAATAGCTACTTGGGCATCCCTAGGCTTGCTTTATGAAGGGAAAATTGTCCTTAGGGCATCCTTAGGGCAGTCTGAAGGAATGCCTTGTACAACTAGATAGGTTTAGTACAGTTTAATCAGAATATTTCACATCAAAGTACAAACTGGTAAGAATATTTCAATTTAATGACTGTGCCATCATTGAGGCAGAAACACTCAGGAATAACACCCCAAATTCCCTGCTTGTGTATAATAAGAGTCAAGATTATCAAAATGGTCATTCTACCCAAAGCGATTTTCCTATATAAAGTAATTCCAATGAAGAAACAAAACAAAACAAAAAACCAGTGTAATTCCGATAAGATTCTCAAGACATTCATTAAAAAATTGAAACAAATATTGCTGAAATTCATATGGAATCACACATTAAAAACAAAACAAAGCAAAACACACACACACACACACACACAAACAAAAACCTGAAAACTAAAGCCCTCCTGACTAAAAGGGGGATAATGGAGATATTACACTCCTAGACTTCAAACTATATTATGATGCTATAATAATAAAAAACGTCACGGGACTGGAACATCTACAGACACACAGGCCAATGGAGTTAAACAGAATGGCCAGAAATCAAATCACACATATATGCTCAACAAATCTATGAGCATGGAGCAAAAAATATATGCTGAAACAAAGAAAGTCCCTTCAATAAATTCTGCTGAGAAAACTAGAATGCCACATGTAAAGTAATGAATGAAACTAGACCACTATCTCATGCAATACACAAAAGTAAACTCAACATGGATCAAATATTTACACGTATATGTGATACCTAAAATCATAATATATATATAAGAACACAGGTAAAACATTTTGTGACATATAATTGGAAACATCTTTGAGGTGTCACCTTTAGAAGCAAGGAAAACAAAGAACAAAAACATCTGTCAAACTAAATATCTCAAGTAAGCAAGAGAGACAGTAGAAAAAATGAAGTCCTGAGTGTGGTTGGCCATTCATTTCCTTTAGGCATCCCTCCCTGTCCTAAATATTTTTTATTTTTATTATTTTTATTTTTTTTATTATTATTTTTTAAAATATTTATTTATTTATTTGTGCATACAGAACTGGGGTACAGGCCAGAGGCTCAGGGGCGGTGAGAGGCTTCACCAGAGACAGAGTGGGGAGCAGAACAGGCAGATCGACGAAGTACACTGCTGAGGGAAGCAGCGGGCGGGTCAGGAGAGGTCTGGCTCACCATGTGGTCTCCTCCGGGGCAGGCGGCAGGCGGGAATCGAACTCATGCGGAAGTGGCCTCAGATTTTCAGTGCTGTGCTTTAACCCGCTGCGCCACCAGGGAGGGCCTAAATATTTTTTTAAAAAGTGATGAATTAGAAAAATAGAAGACAGGAACATAGTTTATAACTACTTTAAAATTATTCAATGATGATAATGAAAAATAGTATAATGAAAATAACATGGAAGAGACAATTTATGCATATATTTTAACTGAAAAGTCTTTAGAATTTTAAATTTAGATAAATGTATATGATTGAGAGTTTCCTTGTTTCTAATTTGGCAATGAATAGGCAAAGTATTTATTAAATACCATTCTCTTCTTAATTGGCTTTTGACAGTTACAGGCAACAGAACTCATGACTACCCAGTGAACATTTCCTAAGTTTCTTATAAAATTTAAGGCTTTATGAACACAAAAACACTGATTCAAAAAGATAACTGTACCGCATGTTTATTGCTGCTTTATTTGCAATTGGAAAAACATGGAAGCAGCCCAAATGCCCAAAATAGATGACTGGATTAAAAAGATGTGGTACAGGCCCTCCCTGGTGGTGTAGCGGGTTAAAGCACTGCACTGAGAAGCTGAAACCACTTCCACATGAGTTCGATTCCCGCCTGCCCCGCAGGTGACCATATGGTGTGGCAGACCTCTCCTGACCCGCCCGCTGCTCCCCTCAGCAGTGTACTTCATCGATTTGCCTGTTCTGCTCTCCACTCTCTCTGGTGAAGTCTTTCGCCACCCCTGAGTCTCTGGCCTGTATCCCAGTTCTGTACGCACAAATAAATAAATCTTAAAAAAAAAAAAAAAAGATATGGTACATATACATACACAATGGTATATTACTCAGCAACCAAAAAAAAGAAACACATGTCTTTTGCAGCAACATGGATGGAGCTGGAAAAGAACATGCTTACTGAGATAAGCCAGAAAGAAAAAGAAAAAGGCCAGGTGGTTTCACTTATAGCAGGAGTATAATGGACCAGCAAGAAAATAATAAGAATAACGAACAGCCATATACCAGACACGTTTTATGGGGAATGGGATCAAAAATGGTGGGGGGAGGGAAATGCACTGGACTATGGTGATGGCACATGGGTGACTTGGTGATGGGAAACACATGGGGATTACAATTGAGATTTAAAAAAAAACTGTACAAAATGATGTAAAAATAAACTATTATATAAAAATTTTAAGGCTTTGTGGAATTTATCAATGCAAATTCATTAAGTAAATAGATAATTTTATCTAAAAATTACTGAATTTTTAGGTTTACTTTTGGATATTTATTGTAAGAAAACCGGAATTTTGGTGTCATATCACCTAAAAAAGAAAATTTAATGTACTCTAGAAATTGATAGGTTACATGTAATTTACCCAATCTACAGGGATGAGAGCATAATATTTATTAAAATATCTTATAATCCTGAAATTAGAGAGTTAGGGTGAGGTAACTCTGCATGCAAGGAAAGCTTATCAGAAGAATCTCCATAAAAAGGGAAAGTTTCCAATTTCCCTGTCCCACCCAAAGAATGGTAGAATTGAGCAGCAGCTAAATATATAAAACAAGAGTTGAGACACAGAAGGTAAGACAAATGGATCAGAGACATGTGAAGTGTATTTGTGCATTGGCTCCTCAGATTTGTACTTGCACTAGGGCTTGGGGTTCATGGAAGAAGATATATTGAGTTGGGAAAGTAGAGACACTGGGCAGAGACATGGATGAGAACCACAGGAGGAGACTGACAATGTGGCTTTTACTTGATTTATACTTTAAATTTCCTCTTTTCATTCCAGACTTGCCTGGACACTTGTACACTTTTCATTTAATTTTTTTTTCTTTTCTTTTTCTTTCTTTTTTTTTTTTGCTAGAAGGCAAAAAGCTTTTTGGCCTCAGCAGCTTAAATTTGGGCCAAAGCTTCTGGGTCTTTTACAAACCATAAGATTTTACCCATGAAATGATGGGTAACATTGTGTGTTTTAGTGGGAAACTATCCTTTTTCTTCTTTATGTATGTATAAAATTCTATTCAAGATCTTTTCTGTTAATAGATTTACACACTAAGAGAATGCCTTTTCTTTATGTGGAAGAATCCACTTAGAACATGCAGGTTTGAGGGTTATGGGGACCCCTTAATCTTTGCACTGACAAAATTAATAGTCTTAAACTCTTTTTTAAGGGCTTTTTAAAAGGGGGAATGTATTGAGGAAAATGAATATTGCCAGGGAATTTTGTAGTCAAAGTATTTGTTTAAGGAGTTTTATAATTATTATTTTAAAAGATTTATTTATTTATACATACAGAACTGGGTTATAAGCCAGAGGTGCAGGGGAGGTGAGAGGATTCACCAGAGAGAATTCACAGAGAGATTCAGAGTGGGGAGCAAAACAGGCAGATCAACAAAGTACACTTCTGAGGGAAGCAGTGGGAGGGACAGGAGAGGTCTGCCACGCCCTGTGGGTCACCTCTGGGGCCAGAGATTGAACTCACACTGAAGCAGCTGCAGCTTGCTTGCAGTGCTACACTTTAACCAGTGGTGCCACCAGGGAGAGCCCTGTTTAAGTTTTTAAGGTAAGATTAATATTTGTAGTGAACTTATGGTCCTTTTTCTTCAAGGAAGACTTCAGTATCAGCACCAAAATTACAGAAAAATAACAAGAGATGTATTGATAATTAGGAAGAAGGACAGGAAAGTTCTCTTAGTGGAATGGGTAGTGGAATGGGGCCCCAAGTGGGAAGGATGGAGGGACAGCAGTCCTTTTGTCCAGCTGTGACTATGAAGGTGCTTCTTTCTATCACAGTGGCCTCCTGCCTGCCCCTGACCTGTACCAAGTTGGGGCTTCTCTTCATTGACCTCTCTAAGCATTGGCAGCTCTCCTCAAGGCTGCTTTCCAACAACCATGAGAGCCTCTATCAGCAAACCTGCCCCTTTAGAGCTAACTCTTTCTACTCGCTTGTCTCCATGAAAGTTTCCTTCTCATTTCTGTCCCTTTTTAATAAAACTGCTCCTTAAATATATCTAATGACTACATGTCATGCAGAAACTCACCTGAGAAACTCACCACATGCCACTGAAGAGAGCTCTGGTGAAACTGTTACAAAAAAACCCAATGTAAACTTGGTTGCCTGTCTGTAGGTCCTCACGTCACACTTAAAATTCAATTATTCTGAAGGCACACACATAAAGACTCGATAATGTGTTTATTTACAAAGGGGAAAGAAAAAATACAACCCAAAGAATGAGAGAGAGAGAGAGAGATACAATTTAACTAGAGCATCCTACCAATTCCACTGACTTGGAACCCCAATAGCACACTGACATCTCATCAAGAGCCAAATGACCAGACACCAACACAAGGCCAAGGGAGAGAGCAAGAGAAGCTCAGATCAACGTGGCTACTCTCTATATCCCCAAAAGTCCCAAAATGGTTGCTTAGCTCTGCTCTTGGGTCCTCTCAGTCCTCTCTTTAGTATTGCTTGGAGTTATAGTTTCAGTGACTGGAGTAGGGGATGGAGTTGTAATTTAAATAACTGGAGTAGTTGGTGGAGTCCTCAAAACCTGTATCTGTAGAGTTCGTTCAGGACATTATTTTCCCCTAACAAAACCTTTCTGAGTGAGCTCAAGGACCCTGCATTCCAAACTCATCTCCAAAAGGTACAGCAAGTAGACACTGACATGTTGAAAGGTATGTGATTATATGAATATAGTGGGCAAAGAGTGGGGGTTTAGTTATTGGGTGTCTCCAAGTTGGGTCTCTTGTTGATTAGCTAGGCCCAGAGAGATTCTAAGGCTGCTAAAGGACATTGAGTGTGTGTGTGTGTGTGTGTGTGTGTGTGTGTTTTAAGCTACTGAGGTCCACTGAGTTTGCCCAAGTTACCTAGACTTTCTGAAACCATCTTTGGACCATTGCTACTGTGTTATTGTGTTGGTATTCTGAACATTCCACTTTTTACTGGTTGTGGGTAGGGGTACCCTCCTTGTCCAAGATTGTTCTACATTCAGACTGACAAGTTGGATCTAGGATTATGGGAGACAGGTGAAAGGCACTCCGTTGGTTGCAACTGAGTGTTTTTCAATCAGACTGATAAGTAAACTTAGGGGTTTAGGGCTCCCTAATTCCTAAATGACTCTACATTTATTTCTTAACTTCCTCCTGAAAGATAAGGTTAGAAATTACATAATACTTCTAAAAATGGAATATATTTATTTCTAAATTAAATGGAATATATTCTGCCTTATTATTTTTCTATTACTTTAAATACTCAAAATATTTAAACATTTAAATATTTTAAGTATGCCACATAATTGATCAAGCATTGTCTACTGCATTATACTCAGATTTTAAGTACATTTATTCTTACGTCTATTTATAGAGGTTACTGTTGTAGGGAAGAATTAGGGTGCAGACTTGAGGCACAGGGGTGAAAGAATTCACCAGAGACAGAGAAGAACAGAACTTATTTTTTTTTTTAAATACACTGCTAAAAGAAGTAGTGAGTGAGATAGGAGCTCTGCTACTCAGAGGGAGGGCCCCAAGGAGCTATTTATAATTCAAGCATCATTGATTGCCTAAGGTGACTAGTCTTGGGTGTGTCCTGACTGGTGATCTGAATAGAAAATTTCATCTTTCTACGAGTAAACTGAAACATTTGCTTTCTCTTTCTTTTACCCCAAAATGTAAAAACTTGTAAGTATTCATCATTCTCATGATAATGTGTCTATTTATTTATTTATTTTAAAGATTTGTTTATGTATGCAAACAAGAGCTGGATTATAGGCCAGGGATGTGGAGTTTGAGAGGATTCACCAGAGACAGAATGGGGAACAGAATAAGCAGATTGACTGAAATACACTATTGAGGGAAGCAGTGGGCACCATGTAGGTTAGTTCCCTGGCTGGGAATTTTACTTGTGCTGTGGTGGCTTCAAATAACCCCATAGTGCTGTGTCTTAATCCCTTGTGCCACCAGGGGGCCCTGATGTGTCTATTTATATAAATCAAATAAAAATTTAATTTCCCCCTATGTAATGTTAGAAGACTGAAACTTTGACTGGAAACCAAAATACTTCCAGGAACCCATAGATTTTGGAATCTTTGAGAAAAAGATAGTTTAATACCTTACTTTCAGAGTTCTAGGTCTAACATTAAGGGCAAGGAAATCCATGCTCTTAGGAGACCAAGAATATATGAATATTTTGGGAACTTGAGAGAAGGAAATCATCCAAAGACACAGATATTTTCAGGTGAGTCTGGTGGTGAGACTCACCCATTCATCAGCACACAGAGTTTATTGAGGAAAGGAATAAAAGAAGAGAGAGATGCCTGTATAGATACAACAGATGAGTTGCATTCTTGAGAGGGACTGTTTTAATTAAGAGACACCTACACAGGTGGGCAGTTAGCTCTGTTTTGTAAGGGAAAGGGATGTTTTTAATAATGTTCTTTGATGAAATTAGTGTGGACTCTAGTGCCTTGGGATCATATTGGGTTAGTCTTCCACCTCTGGCTTTCTTACACCACCTTAAATTCCTGGATGCTAAGATAGCTTGTTAAGCTTAAGGCTCATTAATAGGCCCTCCCTGGTGGTGCAACAGGTTAAAGAGTAGCAATTTGAAATGATTGCAGCCACTGCAGCAGGAGTTCATTTTCTTGTCAGGGAGGTGATCCACAGGGCATGGCAGACCTCTCCTGACCCACTGGCTGCTTCCCTCAGGCATGCATTTCAGTCATTGTTCTGCTTCCCACTTTGTCTTGGGGGAATCCTCTCATCTCCCATAGCTCAGGCCTCTACCCAGTTCTTGTATGCATAAATAAATAAGTCTTAAAAAAAAAAAAGACTCATTGATTGTCCTGACCTCCACCTCTGATGGTCATCCTTGTGAGACTTCCATAATAAATTTATCTACTCTAAGTGCCCCTCACCCTGAAAGGCATATAGTCAAGAACTCAATCTAAGATTCTTTGTGGAGGTATTAGGAAATCCACTTTGAAGCGTGCAGTTATACTCTATTTGTTTATTGTGATTATACCGAAGAACTGGCTAACTTTACTGAAACGAGACATCCTTGTGGGCTTTACTGTAATCTTTTGGTAGAGATGGAGTAACAGCGAAAGTAATATGATTCAGTAGCTTTATTGAATATCAGTTTTTAGTCCCCTTAATTATTTTTAGCTGTAAATTGAACTGGATCTGAAGTTGTTGCTTTTTTTTTTTGTCCAGCTATGTGGCTTCAAACTGACACTTTTTATTTTCTCCCCTATTCTTTCAATTTGCATCAATTGAACACAATCATTTTCTTAAAATGTTAGGAGTTCCAGCAAATCAAAATTAACAGGTTTTTATAGTAACTTTTGTTCTTGCTGAATTTATTCAAATTGGCCAATTTTATTAATTACTGTAATTACCTTATAAAATTGTGTGAAGGTGGAAAAAACTGTATCAGTGCTACATCTTTTTGATGTTGTTGAGGATATTTTTGTTTTGCTTGTTTTAACCTGTAACTGGGCAAGATCCTAAATATTGTATGGCTGAAAACTCAGCATTTTGCATTTAGCCTTGTTTGTCTTAATGGAGGGGTTGGCAGAATATCTTCTTTTTTGGGTAATATTACATTACACCCCTTTTCCTGCCAACACCAATGGATACAGGCCTTCCATGGTACAAACCCCAATGATGGCCCAATTCATCAGGAAGTAGCC
Organism: Condylura cristata; assembly: GCF_000260355.1. Classification (NCBI taxonomy): domain Eukaryota; kingdom Metazoa; phylum Chordata; class Mammalia; order Eulipotyphla; family Talpidae; genus Condylura; species Condylura cristata. Next base: position 360,623 of record NW_004567113.1, read on the forward strand.
AGAAGAATATGATGCCCTAGTCTCCCATAGTAATGGAAGACCAAACATGATAATAGGGAATATGTTACAGAGCTGTCTCTCCTACTTTGGATACCTTCCCCCTCAAATCTCTTTAATCTGAAGCCTTATAAATATGAAAGTTATAACTAACCTTCACATGGGAAGTGGCAGGGGCCTATGGAGGAAGGGAAGGGCAACTTACCTAATATAAGAATCTGTATATATACATCTAGCATAGGCTGCATATACACCCCATATAATTATTGATCTGTTCTTACACTAAAACTCTTGCTTTGAAAACTGAGATTCCTGTCCTGATGATACCCACATGATTGCCAGACATTGATGCCCTATTCCCAGTAACAAAATGATGTTAATCCATGGGTTCCATACTATTCCTATCCATGATGGTATCCACTCCTTCTGTTTGCTAAAATATGCAGTGAGAGATTTTTATTCTTGTCAGACTTAGATTACCTTAATAGATGGTAAGTAGCTACAGAAGAAGAAACTTTTGGCCCTACATCCCCATATGAAAAAGATTAAAATTTCTCAAGGGAAAATGACTGCTTAGGTAAAAGAACTGCAAGCTGTAAGAGTGAGTTTCCCCACTATGGATTAAACAGTTGGACTAAATCATGCACTAGCAATCCCAGTCCAAACAATTAAACCTATCACACTGACCATGAAGCATCCCTACAGACAATATATATATATATATATATATATATATATATATATATATATATATATATGTATGTATGTATATATATAACTAATGATTATCTTAAAATCATAAAATTTCCTAGTTGAAAGATAACCCACCTGTGTATGCCCTGGCTTAGCCAATTCAGAACAAGGTGTGATGTTATGATCCTACTCCCTGCCTGGTGTGCTTATCCTCCTTCTAATTCCTTTTATGAAACTAGCTTATTTCTCTTTTCCTGAACTGCCTTTCTCATTCATGAGTCTCTGTAAATCTTGCCTGCTTCTGGGCCCCCCCTGTGGTGCAAAGAGTGTAGCACTATGAATTTAGTGAGGTGACCCCTATGGCACAGCAGACCTCTTCTGTCTGGCCCACTGCTCCCTTCAGCAGTGTATTTCAGTAGATTTATCTGTTTTGTTTCCCATTCTCTCTAATGAATCTTATCACCCCTGACATCTCTGGTATATACTCCAGTTCTGTATGTATAAATAAATAAATCTTTAAAAAAAAGAGTCTTGCTTCATTCAACTACAACTAGTACTTTCTAGTGAATTGATGCCCTCTAGGGTAAAGCACCTATTATTTAGATTTGACACCAAAAAGTAGTCTCAGAAAAAAAAGGCATGTGTAGAAAAGGGCACATTTGCTTCTTGGCTTTGGATTTGCACCAGGGACTTGGGCACATGGAAGATGATGCCTGGAGGACAGACATATAGAGAGACAAGTGAAAGGGCTGACAGTGGTCTATTGTTTTGATATTTGTGATTTTTGATCCATTCATCCTGGATTTGGTTGGTTCCTTTGCCTCCTCTTTATGGCTCCCACAAGAAGATACCTTAGGATTTTCACATCCTTTCTAGCCTCAGTGGTTTTTATTTGGGTAAAACTTGTTTGGCTGGGCATTTGCTCATAAGGGAAGAGGTAACTTTTTCTCTTCCATCTCCAAACATATTGTTTCTTTTAAAGTTCTTGGATTACCCTAAGGTCTATGTGCTTATAAGTAAATATATATATATATATATATATATATATGTATGTATGTATATGTATATATATACATATATGTATAAGTATGTATATGTATGTATATGTATATATATGTATATGTATATGTATATGTATATATATATATATATATATACACACACACACACATATATACACAAATATGTTTTGGGCAAAGAAAGGCCTCAGAGACATATCCAACAGATGGAAAACTCCTGTGAAGAGCTCTGCAATGAATCCTGTATTCATCCATCATTTATCACCTATCAGCAGGTATCTCCAACTGAAAGCTTTAAGCTTTCCTTTCTCTGGAATGAGCCATAGGTTAATGACTAAAAGGTTTTCTTTGTATATAAAAAACCTTTTATTTCCTAAGTTATTGCCTTTCTCACATTTGAAATGACTACCAGAGATAATTAATGTAAGATATGTAAGTTTTCCCTGCCCCCCCCCAAAAAAAATCCAAAACCACAACAAAAATAAATTTGTTTCTTTATTGTGCTTGTCTCATTGTAACTCCTTTTTATGGGATATGATTCACCTACCCTTACCCCCCATCCCCATTCATCACAATACTTTATAGATCAAATCCTAGGTAGATGTGTCAAGGAGGGGGTTAAAGAAGCATTTGGCTGGGATCTACTTCCCATCAGTCTCTTCTGAGTTAACCCTCATTTTTTTTATTTTTGAGAATAACTATTTTCACTTTTACACAGTGGTGCTTATTATTTATCAGACCATCAGGCTAGGCTTTCTGGCCAGTAATCAAGCCATAGATAAATCTGATCAAGCCTGCTTTACTGTAATACTTCTATTCCCATCTCAAATAAAAATCTTTGCAAGAGAAGAGTAATCCTGGTCTTTATAGATGGAAGTACCAGCACCAACAGCAAGGGTGGTCTAGACTTGAATTTACTTTCTGGGTTTACATTCTGGTTTGCATAATGAAAGGATCACTAATTTAGTTTCTTAGTACAAAGGGTTTCCAATGTATTGGAACATTTGTTTTCTGATTCTATATTTCTCTTTTGTCACCTTTTGTTTCATAATATACATGTTTTACCCCATCAGGGAATTTGTCATGTCTTTGTACCCTCATAATCTAGCAGGGGACTGAACCCTTGTCAGTAAGTATTTTTTAAAAAAGTGAATTCATTTTTTCAGGCATCTTTTGAGTATACAAAATTATTCTTGAGAAGCATATAGCTTTGTATGGAGGGAATCTTACATATTCTTACATATGAACAGTTAAACTATAACAAATGACCCACAGAATTGAGCATCAAATTTCATTCTATTATAATAAATATGTAGAAGGATCAAATTAAACCATGGTTGTTCACTTGGGGCAAAGGCATGTCCAAGTATGATTTGCCTTTAAGATGATTTTAATCTGGGTACGATTCTTGGTGGGGGAAAATAAAATGAGCCTGAAATAACACTGAGGTTGATTGTAATACATACTCAAGACCGTTGCAGAAGTTGGGATGCTTTTGACTAAGATTAAGAAATCCATTTGTTTAATGAGTGGACTGGGGTTTCTCAGTGCCTTTGCTTTAAGAACAGTAATGAGTTACAGTGTTGTTGCCCTGTATGTGATAACAGATGCAGCTTTCAGTAACCTGTACTTGCACTGTTTCCATTGGTGAACATTTGTGTGCGTCCCTAGTTCCCGGTTTGTTATTAACAGCTCCTCCTGGGTTTTTCCGTAAAAACATTTTGGATTATTCATGTTATAAGGTCAGCCGTATTTTTTCTCCAGTGCAGTTGTAGGAGTAGAGGAATCCAGGCTTTTCTTTTCCTTCCTTTCTTTTGTTTCCTAATTTCTTCTAACTTGTTTCTACAGCTTTTCTGAGTCCTAAAAACAGCATTAATGTCATAATTTATATAAGAAGAGCTCTAGAGCCAGGTTTAAAGTTGTTCGCCACTGGAGAGCAGCATCAGAGATTGGGGGCGGTTAACCAAGGCACACCAGCCCGGAGGGTTTGGCTGGAAGAACACTTCCGCTTTTCCCCAGAGATTTCCGGATCCTAACCAGGAGCCGAAGCACAGTGGCAGGCACTTCCCCTCTGCCATCTTCTTGAAGAGGGTCGATGTTGTGTACCTGCTGTTAAAGTGATGATTATTTGAAATGTTTTATTTCTGCTGGTACTCTCTCACTTAACCAGTGTGGCAGAAATTGAACTGGTGGTAAACTGACACCAATGATCTGGCTGGGAGAGAGCTTCGGTTCTGCCAGGGTCTCCTCAGACTGTTATCTGGCTCCTTTTGCGCTGCACCTCCTCAAGCAGCAGTTTTAATCCCTTGTAAACCTCCCCAACCACAGTTCCCATTATGTATGATAGGGCTCCTCGCCTACTGAGATTGGCAGAAGGTGGTAGCACAGAAGAGCATGTAGGTCCTACATCCTACCAGGTATCTTTCTTGAAGAAGCAGGCAACAGGTAAGATGTAGGGAAAGGCAAGTAGGTACTTCAACATCAGTCTACTCCTCCTGTGTGCTCGTGGGTCAAGCATAAAACCAACTCCCATTTTTTTTTTAAGATTTATTTATTTATTCATACAGAACTGGAGTACAGGCCAAAGGTGCAGGGGTGGCGAGAGGATTGCCCAGTGACAGCTGAGGAGCAGAACAGGCAGATCTACCAACTACACTGCTGAGGGGAGCAGCAGGCGGGTCAAAAGAGGTCCTGACACACCATGTGGATCACCTTAGGGGCTGGGGATCGAATTCGCACTGAAGCAGCTGTGGCAAGCTAACAGTGCTGCACTCTAACCCATTGCGCCACCAGGGACGGCCCTCAACGCCCATTTTTAATGTCACTTTATAAGTATAACAAAGCATGAAGTAGGCATTGAAAACACTTATTTTATAGATACCTGTTATTGTATCAAAAATTTGTCCCATTTCAATAAGGCCTGTAAGCATTTGACTAGGCCTTTTGATTCTACAATAGTTGTCAACCCCATACTTTGTGTATATTCAATCTAGGATTTTGGTTTCTTGGCTCTCTGACTTGATTATGAATTCCCAACCATCATGAGCATCTTACCAACTCTATAGTCTTGTATGCCTTACACACCTTTCTTACTATTAGCCAGAGGGATTTTATTTAGTAAGATGTAAATTTTATATATCTATTTTGCAATATCATTTAAAGATAGTCCTCCATTTTTTTTTTTTTTTTTTGCTAGATATTTCTAAGATAGTCATGCCATCTTCTCTTGGAACACAGTGAGATTCCTTTATTTCACATTCTGTAAAGACAAGCTATATTTTTGAGAGAGGGAGGAGTAATGGATAATTAAAATTATTTCTCTTCTCCTTTGGTTGCAGCCAGTGACTAAAGTGTTAGTGATTATTTCCAATTGGTTTTCTAATCAGATGATTTTGCAGAGCTTAATGCCAACCAAATTGTATCTTTCTCCTCACTAACCTTCATTTCCCCTATTTCTACACTATTGTCTACATTTAAAAATAATACCAAGAGCTCTGACTGAGCAGATTACAATGTTAGGCTGATTTAGATATTTTTGCGTAGCGTTCAATTTTACTTCTTATAATTTTAATCTTGAATATTACTGCTTTTCAACAGCTAATATTGATATTAGTATTCTTGTAGCTTATATGTCATCATTTAGTAGAATTGAATTATTTTAAATATTAATTCCCTAATAACTTATTATAATAATAACTTGTTAGTGATCACTCAAACTGATTATATACCTATGATACTTCTTAATCCTCATTTTACTTTCACTCAATTAACCACTCTTTTAAGAGATAGTTCTTGCCCTGGTATCATGTATTTCCTGTTTTTTTTTTTTTTCCTCCAGAGATTGTCTTGAAACAGACATAATGATTTGTTAAGTCCTGAATTAGGAAATCAGTTTTTTCTTTCTATTTTTCACCAATATGAACATTCAGAAAACCAAACTCTGAGTCAAGAGATTCTTTCCAACAAGGAAGCATTTTATTAGTGAATGGCATCATGGGTGGAGGAGAGTAGAGTCAGTACTCAAAAATCGCTACCTCACTGAGTGCAAGTAAAGTAATATTAGAACAAGGGAATGTGAGGGCATGGAAAGGAAAGGAGTTTGTTCACTCTTAGGGGTGGGTGGGCAAGCACAATCACAAGATTATTGATGTTATTTCTGTAATTATTGCTCTCTTCTGTGCTATCAATTTCAAATGAGTACATGTTTGTTACACGATGTTATTAGTATCCTCAGAAGCAACAAATTTATTTTGTTAAGAATTAAGTAACCCATTATCAGGACCTTGTAGACTGTAGGATGGTGGCTTTTCAGGAAGGGGTCATGTCATTACTCTTGGTTCACACACCACTATATTCCAATTCCTTTGTAGTCTTGAAATGCTTTTATTTTCCCAAACATCTTTTACATATTTATCTGCTTAGTTTACATTCTTTGCTTGATGTTTTTCTATTGAGTACTTTCTCATTTTATGCAGTCTGAACTACTATCTATAGTATTTTGAATCTGATGACTGCCAGAATAAAACTTTTAGAAAGACTTGGTTTATATCTTTAACATTAGCTTTCCTGATCTTATGGCATTCAGCATTGTCTATTAGGTTCTTTACATCTCTATCTGGGTAGTCTCTTGGTACCTGAGTATGCAAAAGTATACATTTGTGTAGTGTATGATGTAGGAAGAGTTGCCGTTGAGACTATATAATTTATATGTTAACTTTATATAAGTGGAGAGGTCCTTAGGGTCTTAAAACTTCAAAATAAAGATGTAGCCAGCCTTTATTTATTTCCTTTCTTTCTTTTAATGGCCATTCTGCTATTAAAATAGTCTGGTTGGCTAATTGTCTGATGTATTGCATCTTCAGTATATTCTATCCACCTGAAATTGGAAACTTTTTTGTTTAGCTTTTTACCATTTAAATAGGTACAGGACTGAGTTGCTCTGATTTTAATGAGTAGGAGAGGTAATGAACATTTCAATTTTAGATTAGTGAGGACTGTTTTTGATTTTCTAACAGTTAATCTGAGAAACAAATTTATCTTATTAAGTCAAATTTTCTTCAGAAGCAGCCAGATAGTTTAATATGAAAATAAAAACAAACAAAACAGTTCTTTTAATAATGTGAGTTTCTGTTGTTATTGTGCTTAGAAGTATTACATTGCTTTGTGAGCTTGATTCATTTAGTAAAATGGCATTTCATATTAGCTATCTATAAGTCTGCATAATTCTATATTAGATGCCTAAATTGGGTGCCAGTGGCTTATATATATATATATGTAAATATATATATATATATATATATGTAAGCCTTATATATATATATGTAAGCCTTATATATATATATATATATGTGTGTGTGTGTGTGTGTGTGTGTGTGTGTGTGTGTGTAATTCTCCTAGATTCTGGCTTTAGTAGGGCAACAGTTAGCTTAATCTGCCACAGAAACATGAACTGTCCATTCTTTTTATTCATGCCAGTGTGTTTATACCAATGATAATGATTTCAGGTTATTAGCCAATCAGAATTTAGGGGAACCACATCTGGGAATACAACCTATCTTTGTTTAAGTTTAAATAAGCAACATTTATGTGGTGACTTTTTTATATTACTGTCTCTGGAAGTGACTGTTTTAAAGGCCTAATTATTGATTTTATGTGAAGAAAGCACTTTGTGTGTTTGTGTGTGTGTGCATGTGTGTGTGTTAGTAGATGTATAGATGTGGCTGTAGAACTTTTTCTATAATTACGTGTTACCCACATTATTTCTCAGAATGAACTGATTTTTATTACTGCATGCCAGTTGTTTTTTTTTTTCTTTTTTTTGGAATCTCAAATATAATGTATACCAATATGAACTTACTAATTTCTTCCTCTCTGATATTCTTAATTTCTTGTTTCTCTCTGGCAATTGGATTTATCATGTAACTTCTAACTCTTAAGTTTTGAAAATTAATTTTTTTGAGGTGACCCTGGCTTATATCATTGTTTGTGTTTTGAGAATATAGGACTTCCCCATTTCAGGTTATTGCCATACCATAGCCAACACCAAGACACTCATGATCGACTCTGTCCATTGTGCTCCCTACCCATCTGTTCTCACCATTCTTCCTTCCCCACCCCTTCTGTTTTCCTTTGCTCTGTAGTCAGTTTTCTAGGATTAGTTTGCAAGTTTGGATTTACCTGTTCATTTGTTTAGTTTCTCTTTAAGTTCCACTTTTAGAGTCCCACTTATAAGTAATGCTACCTGGTATTTATATTTTTCCTTCTGACTTACTTTGCTTAACATAATGCCTTCCAGTGCCGTACATGTTATGTTCATCATTTTTGATCTCTGAGTAGTATTCCATTGTATATAAATACTACATCTTCAAGACATACTAATCCACTTTGTGGCATTTAGGTTGTTTCATGTTTTGGCTACTGTAACAGTGCTTCTATGAACATGGCACTGTAAGGTCACTTTGAATTAGTGTTTTTGTGTTCTTTGCTTATGTATTTAGAAGTGGGATTCCTGGGTTCATATAGGAGATATATATTTATCTTTTGAGGAACCTCCATACTGTTTCCCACAAGGGTTGAACCAGTGTAGGTTTCCATCAAAGTTTTAAGAAGTTTCTTTTCTCCAGATCCTCATGAACATTTACTGAATCTGGTCTTTCTGATATGGGTCATTTTTACAGAAGTGTGGTGTTACCTCATTGTGGTTTTGATGTACATTTCCTTAACAATGAGTGACATTAACCATTTTTTTACATGCCTATTGATCATGTGTTTGTCTCCTCTAAGTGGTGTATATTTAGCTATTTTAATATATTTTGGTTGGGTTATTTTTTTATTGCTATTGAATTGTGTGAATTGCTTTTGTAGATTTTTTTTTGGTATGATGCATTTGTCAGGTGTGGGGTTTGTAAATATTTACTTCCTTTCAGTGGGGTGGTCTTTTGATTTTAGTTATGGTTTCTTTTGTTCTGCAGAAATTGTTGTTGTTGTTGTTGTTTAAAGTAGACCCAATTATTTATATTATCTTTTGCTTCTTTGCTGTTGGGATGGATTTACAAAGACATTACTGAGTTTTTAATCACAAAATGTTTTGCCTATGTGTTCTTCTATGTATTTTATACTTACAGGTCTTGCCTCCAAGTCTTTTATACAGTTTAAGTAGAATTTATAGTGGTATAATTTCATTCATTTGCACATGTATGTTCAGTTTTACAAGTCCCGATTATTAAAGAGGATTTCCTTGTTCCAATATAAACTTTTGGTTCCTTTGTCAAAGATTAACTGTTTACATAGTTATAAGTTCACTTCTAGATTTGTACTTCTGTTCTATCAGTCTTTATGTTTGTTTTTGTTCCAGTATAATACTATTTTAATCATTATAGCTTTACAGTATAGTGTGAAGCCTAGAAGTATGATGCCACCATTCTTCTCCAATTTTTGCCAGGATTGCTTAGGCTATACATGGTGCTTGTGGTTCCATGTGAATTTTAATCATATTTGTTCAGTTTCTTTGAAATATGCCATTGAAATTTTTATTGAGAATGACCATTTTGACAATGTTAATTCTGCCAGTCCATAAGCCCATAAGCAGGGAATGTCTTTCCACTTCTTTGTTTCTCCTCCTCCTCCTCCTTTCTTCTTTCTTCTTCTTTCTTCTTTTTCCTCCTTTCTTCTTCTTTCTTCTTCTTCCTCCTCCTTTCTTTCTTCTTCTTCATCGAACTTGCACAGAAGACGCTGTGGCTAGCAGTGCTGTGCTATAACCTGCTGCACCACCAGGGAGGGCTGGGATTATTTCTTAGTATCATTCTTACCTAGTTTATTGTTCACAAATATGAAGGCAATGCATTTTGTGTATTGGATTTTATAACCTGCCATTTTGCTGAACTGATTTATTGTTTTGATTATTTTTTAGTGGAATTCTTGATGAATATTATGTTATCTGCAACTGATGATAGCTTTACTTTGGTCCCAGTAAAGACTCATTTTATATCCTTGTATTGCCTAATTACTTCTGCTAGGACTTCCAGTACTATGTTGCAGATAGTGAATATAGTTGATATCCCTGTTTTGTGGAGAGCCTTTCAACTTTTCACCATTGAGAATGATGATAGCTGTGGGTCTGTTATACACATATTTTATTATTTTATGTTCTATTTATCCCTAGTTATTTTAGTGTTTTGAACATGAAAAGATGCAGGAGCTTATAAAATGATTTCTCAGCATTTCTGATAAGCTCATATGGTTTTTATTTTTCTTTGTGTTGATGTGTGAATTATGTTGATTGATTTTCACATGGTGAACCATTCTTGGGCATGATGTAAATCCTTTAATGCATTATAGATTTGGTTTGCCACCCTCACTGGTGGTGCATGGGTTTAGGATGTAGCACTACAAGCTCGTGGTAGCCACCTCGGTGCCAGTTCCATCCTCGTCCCTGGAGGTGATCCACATTGTGAGCAGACCTCTTCCGTCTCTCCTGCTGCTTTCCTCAGCAGTGTACTTGGCTGATGTCCCTGTTCTGCTCGCCATTCTGTCTGGTGAGTCCTCTCACTGCCCCTCTACCACTGGCCTGTACCCCAGTTATGTATGCATAAATAAATATAACTTTTAAAAAATAGATTTGGTTTGCTAAGATTTCATTGAAGTTTTTTTTAATCTTTGTTCATTAGGGATATTGGTCTGTAGTTTTATTTCTTTTATCTTTGATGGCAGGTTCTCATGAGAGGTGATGAGGCCTCTGGTTGTCCTGGCACCTTCTCCAGTGTGGACCAATGTCTTATCAGTCTGGGTAGGCATTTTAGGGGGCTTGATGAGAGACTGTGAGGTTTCTGGAAGCTTTAAACCCTCCCTGTGTCTAGGGTTTAACTAGTTTGAACTGGAGCTAGTGAGTTCTCACAGGAGGTCTCTGGTGTGTTCCCAAATGAGTCCAATATTTACTGGTATGGGAAGGAACTGGCACAGTTTTGCATGGGCTTTGTTTTTTTTCTACTCTGATAATCTTCTTTAATTGAGGCTATTTAGACTTTTCCACTTAATTTAAACATAATTTTGTTTAGATTTCTTATTTTACTCTTTGATTTTATTTCACCTGTTCTTTGTTTCTCCTGTCTTCTTTTCCTTCCACTGTTAAGTGAATTGAGTTTTTATAAAATTTTTATTTTTTCTATATTATTAAGTTATTAGCTACATCACTGTTTTATTTTTTAGTGGTTAATCTAAGGTTGACAATATACATCTCTGTCATAGCTTACCTTCAAATAACATTGTATCACTTCACATACAGTATGTGAACCTTTTGAAAATATGCCCCCATTTTCCTCATCTTTGTACCACTGTGTCCATACATTTTACTTCTACATATGCTATAATGCCAAAATAAATTAAAATTATCATTGCTTAAACAGTTAAGAATTGAGATAAATATTTTATTAACCCATTCAAATTTATTGTTAAATTTCTCATTGCAGACACCTTATATTTTCCTTTTATCCCCATATCATAGTCAACTTTTGTCTTCCTTTTATTCATAGGCAGAATTTTTGCAATGTCTACTCTAGTGTTCTTAAGTTCTAATTCCACTTTTTCATGGAAATTTAAATGATTTACTACATAGCTTGGTTTTAAGTACATGTGTGTGCTTTAGGTGATAATCTGTATCTTGATCTCTATACTCACCCACTAGCCCCAAGAGTCCAGCAGACCAATTCCTAGAACAAAAAATACAAATGGTGAAGTAAGCCTTCCAGGGAACAATACACCATAGAAAGAAAGTCAATCTCCAGAATACAACATTGACTTGGAAGAATTTTCACCTTGTCAAATGAAGAATTCAAAATTTCCATAATTCAAAAAGTCAAAAAATTGAAAAATACATTGAGTTATATGAGAAGATATAGAAAAGGAAAATAATGCTATGGAAGATGTAATTAACAAACAAGATTGAGAATGAAACTTTAAGAAAATAAAAGATTTGCAGGATGTTGGAAGAACAATAGGGGAGTTAAAAAATAGGGGGAAGTCATACAAATTTAATGGACTATCAAAGAATGAGTCAGTAATTTTGAAGACAGAGACAAAAAGATACAAGAAAGAAAGAAAAAGGCAAAGAAAATAGACTGAAGAAATACTGAGCATTGTCTGATTTCATGAAGGGAAATATGAGTCACTGGAATCTCAGAAGGAGAGAGAGAGAGAAGGGCTGGAAATCTACTCCAGGAAGTAATTGAAAAAAAGTCTTCAAAGTTGAAGAATAAATAAATATAGAAGAAGTTAGAAGGACAACAATCTATTAAAATGAAAGGAAACTACAGCAAAATACATAGTAGTAAAGTTACAGAAATCCAATAATATAAAAAATGAAGAAAAAAAAAAGATAACCCGTAAAGGAATATGGAATTTGATAGCATTGGACGTCTCTGAAGTAAGACTATAGGCAAAAAGAGAATGGAGTGAAATACTCAGAAATTCTACAACAACAACAAAAAAGCCAACCTAGAATACTCTATCTTGCAAATCTTTCCTTAAAGAATTCAGTAACCTTTCTATATGTGAACAGTCCACAATATGAAGGGAAAATGAAGACTGCCTCAAATAAGCAAAAGCTTTGGAATATGCAACTAAACCCCTCTGCAAGTAATATTACAAGAAACCTTAGGGATCTATACAAACAGAGAAACAGAAATAACTGAATAAGGACTTACAAAATTATGAACAAATTGGCAGTAACAGACTTCCCCACATTAATATTCACTCTACACACCAGTGGACTAAAATCACCAATAAAAAACAGTATAGAAGATTGGATTTGGAAACAGAATCGAACCTTTTGCTATCTCATGTAACACACCTTTGTTCCAGAGATAAATATAGATAGAAAGGTTGGAAAATAATTCTACAAGCAGATGGCATTCCAAGAGAAAGACATAAAAGAAATCCAAACTGGGAATAAAGAAAGTTATCATTATTTGCAGGTGATAAGACAATATATATACAGAGAACCCTATGAATGTTAATGGAGAAACTTAAACAATAAGCCAGTTCTATAAAGTAGCAAGTTACAAAGCCAATATAGAAAATTCAGTAGCCTTACTATATGCGAACAGGCAGAAGTAGGAAAAAATAAAGAAAATCATCCCATTTACAATTATACAATAACATTTAAATAACTAATAAATCTTACAATGGAGGTTAAATTCCTATATAAGGAGAACTCTAAAACATTGTTAAAAAAAAATAGAAGACCAAAGAAAAGATAGTCACTACTCCTGCATTGGAAGAATCAACACTATCAAAATGGCCAACTTATCCAAAGCAATTTACAGATTCAGTGCAATTCCAATAAAATCTCAATGGCATGCTCAAGGAAATGGAATAGATATTGATAAAATTCATAAGGAATAAAAAATACCTAACTAGACAAAACCTTCTTGACTCAAAATGGGAATGGAAACATTGGAGATATTACTTTTAGACTTCATACTATAATGTCATAATAGTAAAAATAGTATGGCACTGGAACAGAAACAGACACATAGACTAATGGAATCAAATTGAAAGTCCAGAAATAAAGCCACACTGAATTTATGGTCAATTCATTTATGACAAAGGAATAAAGAATATACTATACCAAGGAAATTCTCTTTAATAAATGGGAAACTGGACTGCTGTGGTGCACAGGAAGGCAACTAGACTATTATCTTTCACTATGAACAAAAATCAACTCAAAATGGATAAAAAAAAAATTGAACATATGATCTGAAACCATAGACTATATATAAGAAAACAGCCAAAACACTCTCCATGGTATAAACCTCAGAACATGTTTGAAGCCTCATTTCCAGAATCTAAGAAAATATAAACAGATGGAACTACATTGAATTAAAAAGCTCTGTATAGCAAACCATGTAATAAAAATGCAGAGATACCCTACTGAAAGTGAGAAAATATTTGTACAGCATGCATTGGACAAAGGGACTGTTATCTAAGTTCTGCAAATAACTTATACAACTCCATAACAAAACAAACAATCAAAAAATGGGCAGAAAAGGTTGAAATACCATTCTCCAAAGAAGTGCAAATGGTCAACAGGTGTATGAAAAAAAGGTTCAACATCTGTTATTGTCAAGGAAATGCAAATCAAAACCACAATGAGATACCATTTCACACATGTGATATCCTATATATATAAAAAAATCCAGAAGGGACAAATCTTGGTGAGGATTTAGTGAGAAATGTACACTTACAATGTTCATAGAAATGCAAATTGGTCCTTTCACTATGGAAAGTTGTGATGGTTCCTCAAAACACTAAAAATGGATCTAATGTATGACCCTGTGATTCCTTTCCTAGAATCTACCCAAAAGGCACAAAACAACAACCTGTACTCTTATATTGCAGTACTATTTACAATTGCTGAGATATTGAATCAAACCAAATGCCCCCAGAATGAATGTATTGAGAAAGAAAGGTATATTAACACAATGGAATAATTCTTGTGATTAAAAAAAAAGATAAATTCATGCCTTTTGTTGCAATATGGGTGGAGCTGGATGGTATCATGCTAAGGGAAACGAGTTAGGAGGAGCAAGATAAATAAGGAGTGATTTAACTTATATGCAGAATATAGAGACCCTAAACAAAGTATCGTATAAAAAAAGACAAAAGTTGCAAGACCTAAGACTTATAAGCAGGGGAGTTGGAGGTAGAGAGTCAAAATAGAGAAAGGAAGAGTACAAGAAACTGTAATGATCACTAGTGCTATTGTGTAATGATCACTAATGGTACTACAATTGCCTCTCTGGATGGGAGAAATAAATAAATGAAATGCTTAAAAGAGAGCATTATTAATTACTTGCTTTAAGTTGCTATGAATTATTTCCATCTAGTGTATTGTATAAATTTATATATAGTGTTCTTTATAATACATGACATTCTGAATGAAAGAGTAGTTTTTTTTTTGGGGGGGATGACAATATTTTTAAATCCATTAACACTAACTTCCATCTCAGTCTAATCTGGTATCATTGGAATAAAAATATAATTGTTTTGTATGTTTTAATTATTGAGCATGACCAATTCAACAGTTTAAAATATATTTAATATAAATATTTTTAATTTTAATCAGCAGTATTAAAATATAGCAACATATTATTAGACAATAATTCTGAAGTTTCTTTTTTCTGTTTAGTAAATTTATTTTTAAATATATTTTTAATTCATGACGAACCGTCAGTTTTTCTTTGTTAGTATTTTGACAGTGTAGGATTTCTCCCCTCAGGTGTGGCTATTTAGCTCTGCCACCACCAAAGCATCTCTACCCCATATCCTTGTACTCACCTTTTCCCCACCCTTCTCACCACTAAATACTTCAATCATCTCCCCTTTTAGATTACTCAGATCTTTGGTCAGTTTTCAAGTGTTGGTTTTAAAGTTAGTTTGACCCTTTTTTCTTTACTCTGTAGTCCACATAATAGTGACACAATCCTGTGTTTATCTTTCTCTTTCTGGTTTATTGCATTTAGAATAACTCATTCCAGCTCTATTCAGGTTGCTAAAATAAATTTATCTTTTTTTGATTGCTGAGAAATTTTCCATTGTGTGTATATAGCAGATTTTCTTTAATTTTGTATTTTTATGTGAAGAAGAACTGGAATATAGGTCACAGTTGCAGGTGATGAGAGAATTCACCAAAGACAGAGTGGGGAGCATAAGAGACAGATTTACTGAAATACACTGCTAAGAGGACCAGTGGGAGAGACAGAAAAGGTCTATTGAGCCATATGTGGGTTAGTTCCCTGGCCAGGGATTGAAATAAGGCCATAGCGGTGATAAGCACTGAGACCAAATTTTCCTTATACATTTATCTGGTTTTTGGTATTAAGGTTTTTTTCCATATCTTGGTTATTGTAAAGAGTACTGCTACAACAATAGGAATGCAGGTTTCCTTTTGATTTTTTTTTTTTTTTTGTTCTTTGAGTAGATACGTAAGAGTGGAATTTCTGGGTTGTATGGTAGATCCATTTTGTAGTCGTAGTCTTTTGCATTGTCTCCCCAATGCATTCCACTGGGCATGGATCAGTCTGCTTTGCTCTTAACAATATAGGAGTGTTTTGTTTTCTTCACACATTCTCCGGTCCTTGTTTCTATTTTTTGTTATTTAGGCCATTATCACAGGTTAACTCATCAGTTTCCTAATGACAAGCAAAGTTGAATTTTTTTTTTATGTCTGTTGGCCATTTTCATTTATTCTTGAGAGAAGTGCCTGTTTAGCTCTTCTGCCATTTTGACTGGGTTTAATTTGTTTTTGTTGAGTTGTGTATGTTGTTGGTAGACATTTTATATCAGGCCCCTACCAGATTAGGGGTATACAGACATATTCTCCCATTCAGTGTGGTGTCTATTCTTAGTGGTTATTATTTCTTTTGCTGTACAGATCCTTTTTATTTTGTTATAGTCCAAGATAGTTATGTTTTCCTTGCTTCTATAGGTAAATCTTCAAAAGCATTTCTGTTGTATATGTCATGGAGTATTTTGTCTGTTTTTTCTACACATTTTATGATTTTAGGTTTTACATGCAAGTCTTTTACTCATTTTCAGTTGATTTTTGTGCATTATTTGATACAGTAGTCTAATTTCATTCTTGTACATGTGGCAGTTCAGTATTCACAGCATCATTTACTATAGAAACTTTTGTTTTCCCAGTATTTATTCTTGCTCCTTTGTGGTTTTGTTTATGGGCTCTTGATTCTATTTCATTGGTCTATGTCCGTTTTGTTCCTGTACTTTCCTGGTTTAGTTGTTAAGCCTTTGTTTCATAGTTTGAAGCCTAGAAGTATAGTAACCTTCTCCAACCTTCCCCATTTTAATGAAGAGAACTTTGGGTATTTAGAGTCTTTGTGAGTTCATGAATTTCAGCAATGTATTTTAATTCCAATGAATCTGTAAATTGCTTTGGGTAGGGTGGCCATTTTGATAATCTTGATTCTTCTAATTCACAAGTAGGTAATACATTTCCATTTATTTATTTATTTTAAAGATTTATTTATTTGTGCAAACAGAACTGGGGTACAGGCCAGAGGCTCAGGGGCAGTGAGAGGCTTCACCAGAGACAGAGTGGGGAGCAGAACAGGCAAATATACGAAGTACACTGCTGAGGGGAGCAGTGGGCAGGTCAGAAGAGGTCTGCCACACCATGTGGTCACCTCCAGGGCAGGCGGGAATCGAACTCATGCGGAAGTGGCTTTAGCTTCTCAGTACTATGCTTTAACCCACTGCGCCAACAGGGAGGGCCGTCTCTATTTGTTTTAACAATGTTTTGTAATTCCTTCTGCCTAGGTGCTTTACTACCATAGATTTATTCCCAGGTTTTTAATTTGTTTTGATACAATTGTAAATTGGATGATATTGTTTATTTCATTTTCTTCAGGTTGATTTTTTTCATAAAAGCCTGATTTTTGTGTATTGAGTTTACAACCTGCTTCTTTATTGAACTAGTATATTATTCTTTATTAATTTATCTATGGATTTTTACTGTTTATATATTATCATGTCATTTGCTAAGAATGATTACTTCTTTTTGCCGTTTGATTACTTTGTTTTTTTCTTGCTGAATTGCTTTAGGTAATACTCTCAGTATTACGTTGAAAGTGATCATCCTTGTCTTGTATGGCATCTTAGGGCAAAGTCTTCCTGTTTGTCTCCATTATGAATTATGCTAGCTGCCAATTTGTAATCTATGATCTCATTATATTGAAGTATGTCTCTTTCATCCTCAATTTTAAGAGCATATCATAAGTGGCTGT
Organism: Condylura cristata; assembly: GCF_000260355.1. Classification (NCBI taxonomy): domain Eukaryota; kingdom Metazoa; phylum Chordata; class Mammalia; order Eulipotyphla; family Talpidae; genus Condylura; species Condylura cristata. The sequence continues at coordinate 378,129 of NW_004567113.1, forward strand.
TGAACTTTATTAAATGCTTTTCGGGCATCTTTGATATGATCATATGGTATTTATTTTTCTTTTGTTCATACGATAAATTATGTTGATTGATTTTCAAATGTTGAAATAATTTTAATAATATTCTTAGAATAAAATTTATTCTAGTATCTTAGGATAAATCCTAGTTGGACATGGTTATTTTCTTCAATGCATTGTTGGATTCAGCTTGCTAAGATTTTATTGAGGAATTTTGCCTGTAATTTTCTTTTTTCTTTTTTTTTGGTGTTGTCTTTGCTTGATTTCAGTATTAATGTGATGTTCACCTCATAAATTTGAAATTAAAAAAATTAAATTTGAAATTAAAAAAATTCAAAAATTGGTCTCAATTTTTGAAAGAGTTTGAACAGTGTAAGCATCATTTCATATGGTAGAACTCATTTATAAAGCCATCTGGTCTTGATCTTAATTTTTGAACAAATTTTGATTGTTGTTTCAATTTCTTAGCCTGTAATTTGTCCAAATTATCTACTGCTCATTCAGTCCTGGGTGATATTATAACTCTAAACATTTTTTTTTTCATCTTACCTAGATTGTTGAACTGTTTTGTATAAAAAATTTTCATAGAAATCTCTTATTATCCTTTGGATTTCTTCTATGTCATAATTTCTCTTTCATTAATGATCATGTTTACTTGAATTTTTTTCTTCTTTTTCTGGGGCTTGTCTGTTTTCTGTATTTTGGTTTCATTGATCTTTTTGTCTTTTTTTTTTTTACTTGTATTTCATTTATTTCTTTAATATTAATGATTTCTACCATTCTTCTTGATTTTGTAATTTTTTTCCATTGGTCTTTTTTTCTCCTTCAAAATGAGAGAATTGGTTATTTCTTTGTGTAATTGCATCTTTTTTAATATGGGCCTGTGTTGCTATCTACTTCACTGTTAGCACAACTTTTGCTGTTTTTCATTTTTTCTGGAAGTTGTGTCTTCATTGGCCTGGGACTCATATTTACCATAGTGGACCTCCACTCACCCACATTTCACCATCAGGGACCATTTGCTTCTTTTTTTATTCTTATCTCTTGGTGTTTCAATTCTATAGTCAGCTACCAAGGGCTCTTTTTTTAGCTTGTCTTTATCTGACTATCAATTTTATTTATTTTAAATTCCAAATATTAGTGACACTATATGGTATTTCTCTGTCCTTTTGACTATTTTCACTTAGCATTAACACTTCAAGTTTCATCCATTTTGCTGCAAATGGCCTTTTTAATTTTTTTCCCACTGTGTACATGTACCAAATCTTTTTGATCCATTCATTTGTTTTGGGGGCATTTATGTTTCCATATCTTGGCTATTGTAAATATGCTTCAACAACTATTGGTTTTGAAATTTTTAGATAGATGCCTTTTTTTAAAAAAAAAGATTTATTTATTTATGCATACAGAACTGGGGTACAGGCCAGAGACTCAGGGGTAGCGAAAGACTTCACCAGAGACAGAGCGGGGAGCAGAACAGGGAGACCGACGAAGTACACTGCTGAGGGGAGCAGCGGGCGGGTCAGGAGAGGTCTGCCACGCCATGTGGTCACCTCCGGGGCAGGCGGGAATCGAACTCATGCGGAAGTGGTTTCAGCTTCTTACTGCGGTGCTTTAACCCGCTGCTCCACCAGGGAGGGCCAGATGCCTTTTTAAATAATTGGTCAAATGGCAGATCCATGTTCAATATTTTGAGACAACAGTATTGCTTTCCATGAAGTTTGTACCACTATGGATTCTCATGAGATGTTTAGGAGAATTCCCTTTTCTCCACATTATCGCCAGTACTTGTTTCAGATCTTTCTAACATGTCAATTCTCACAAGTGTGAGATGGTATCTCATTGTGGTCTTGTTTTGCATTTTTCTATTAATGAGCTGTTGTGATTCTTTCTTAAAAGATTTATTTACTTATGCATACAGAACTGGGGTATAGGTCAGAGATGCATGGGTGGTGAGAGGAATCACCAGAGACAGAGTGGGGAGCAGAACAGGCAGAGTGACAAAGTACACTGCTGAAGGGAGAAGTGAGGGGACAGGAGAGGTCTGCCATGCCATGTGGTGCCATGCCATGTGGATCACCTCTTGTCCAGGGATCGAAATTCACTGAAGCTTTTGTGGCTAGCTTGCAGTGCTATGCTTTAACCCGCTGCACCACTAGGGAGGGCCGTGATTATTTCTTTATGTGTGTCTACTGGCTGTTTTGAATGACTTCCTTGGAGAAGTGTCTGTAAAGTTCTTTGGCCCATTTTTGGATTGGTTTGTATCTTTTAATTTTGTAAATTTTTATGAGTTATTTTTCTACCTTTGATGTTAGTTATTTGCTATATATATGTTATGCAAATAATTATGATAATTTGGTTGTGTTTTTTATTTAGATTTTTTTTTTTTGCAGTACAGAAGCATTTTTTGTCTGATATTTTCTTCAGATATTCTTTTTGTTTTCATTGTTGTTGGGAATGAATCCCTAAAGACACCACTAATGCTTATGTGAGGAAATGTTTTATCTATGTATTTTGTTTTTATGCTTTACATCTAACTCTTTGATCCATTTTGAATTGAGTTTGCTGTTTGGTGTGAGATTGTGGTCTAGTTTCATATTTTTGCTTTCAATTTTGCCAACACTATTGAAGAAGCTAAGCTTATTCCAGCTAATGTTTTGTCTTCTTTTTCATAGATAAACTATATAGTCTATATAAATTATATTATCACAGATTAACTATGTATATGTATACATATATATATAATATCTATGCATTCCTTGCTTTCAATTCTATTTGTCTGTTTTTATTTCACTACCAGGCTGTTTTAATGATTATGGCTTTATCATGAGGTTCAGAAATGTGATACTTCCATTTTATTACTTTGTCAAGATTGTTTTTACTATTTGTCAGCATTGCTTTTTGCTATTTAAGTATACTGGCTAGGATAACATAATTTGTATATTATATAACCTAACCTCAGATGAAACTCTGCCTCCTGTAATTTGTGAATGTGGGATGTTGCTGACAATATAAGTCATCAATAATCACATTATTTAGATAAAATAAATTATTACATAAATAATTTTTTACAGCTTTTAATATAAAACAGAACTACTTGGAATACAGTTTTATGCATTATTTACTTGACATATGGAAGTTCCTTTTGTAATTTCTTGTAAAAGTATTGGTCTTATGAAAAAACAAATAATCTGAAAAATCCTGGTTAATTTGCACCACAGTTTAAAAAAATCAGAGTAGATTTACTTAGGCATCTTGTGCTAAAGTGTTATAATATAAATTCAAATTGTGAGATCAGAGAGAAATCACATTTTTAAAATATATTTTACTGAGTTAATTTTGGTTAACAACACTGTATATAATCAATAAGTATAGTTTAAAAATCTTGGATATATGTTACCAAGTCACATCAATCATCAAGGCACTGATAATCTGCCACCATAGTCCATTGGAAACCCTTCCTAATGTGTTTTTAACCACTATTCTAACTCCTCTGATAGCTTCAACATTGCAGTCAGGTTGTATGTTTTATTTTAGCTTTGTATGTTCCTTTGTTTTGGTTTCTTTAAAGCCATATTTGAGAGAAATCATATTGTACTTGTCTTTATCCTCCTGTTTATTTCTTTTGCCCATATTTTTGATTGGACTATTTGGTTTTGTAGTGTTTTATGCATAGTTTGTGTATCTTTGATGTCAGTCTTTTGTCAGATAATGGTATGCAAATATTTTCTCCCATTCATTAGGATATCTCTTTGTTTTAGTTATGGTTTCTTTCACTGTATAGGAGCTTTTTAACTTGATGTAGTCCCAATTGTTTATGTTCTCTTTTCTTTTCCTTGTTATTGGCAACAAGTCCCTAGATGCATCACTAAAGTTAATGTCATGAGATGTTTTAGTTATGTTTCTTCTATGTATTTTAAAGTTTCAGGTTTTATGTACAAGTCTATGATCCATCTGGAGTTAATTTTGCTTTATGATGTAACTCCATCTGGAGTTAGTTTTGCTTTATGCAGTGCAGTTTCATTCATTTGCATGAGGTTTTGTTTTCCCAGCATTATTTATTAGGAGGATATACTTGCTCCAGTGTATGTTTTTGGCTACTTTGTCATAGATAACTGTCCATATACGTTTGGGTTTATTTCTGAACTCTCAGATATATTCCATTGGTTTGTGTGTCTGTTTTTGTTCTAGTACTAGACTATTTTATTATTATGGCTTTATAAGATAGATTTGTGATGCCTCCATTTTCTTTTTCTTTATCTATGTATATATATATTTATTTATATCTTTTACATCATTGTGTATTTCCTATAAAATTTCCATCTCATCATCATAGTCCCTTGTGTTCTCCTTTTCCCTGTCTTGATCCCTTTTCTTCTCCCTCCCTCAGAGAAGATCTCTTATTTATGGTTGCCTGCTACTTTTGTTGTTTTATTATTGTTATTTTTTTCCCCCTGAACCCTTGTTTGGGTCCCCTATGTACATACATTCTGCTTTTCTTTGTCAAGGTTGCTTTTGATATTTGGGGTCATTTGTGATTCTATATGAATCTCAGTAGTAATTACTCCGGTTCAAAATTTGCCATTTATTGGTATTGCATGAAATCTGTATGTTGCTTTGGGACAATCTTGAACATATAAACAGGAATTTCTTTTCCATTTCTTTGTGCCTTTTATTTCTTTCAATGTCTGATGAATTTCTTTGTACAGCTCTTTCCCCTCCTTTGTTAGATTTACTTCTAGGTATTTAATTGGTAGGGAATAATTGTTAATGTGTTCACTTTATTAATTTATTTCTCTTCTATCTCACTATATATTTATATGAAGGCAACTGACTTACATGTATTGTTTTTGTGTGGAATCCTGACATTTCTCTATGTATATTATCATGTCTTACACAAGTAATCATAGCTTTACCACATCTTCCCCAAGGCTTATTCCTGTTATCTTTCTTGTGTCTAATTGCTTTAGCTAGAACTTTCAATACTATGCTGAATAGCAATGGTGAGAGTGGACATTCTTGTCTTGTAGTAGATTTTAGTAGAAAAGTGTTCACTTTTTCACCATTGAGAACATCAGCTGCAAGTTTGTTGTAAATGGTTTTCATTACCTTAAGGTATTTTCTTTTTATCCCCAGTATTTTTTAGGGTTTTCAACCTAGATGAATGGATATTATCAAAAACTTTTTGACAGAGTTTGAGTGCAATAGGAATTAGTACATATTTGAAGGTTTGGTAGAATTCACTTGTGAAGCCACCTGGTCTTTGACTCTTGTTTTCTGAGTTTTGATTGAAATTGTCAATTTTTTGTGGTTCATTATTAAAAGTTTCTGTTTCTTTCCTATTCAGTCTGGGTGATATAAATTTTAAGAATTTATTCATCTCTTCCCTAGTTTATTGAATTGTTCACATATAAATGTTAATAGAAGTCTCTATTCTCTGATCTTTTGCAGCATCTGCTGTGATGTCTCCACTGTAATTTTTATTCCATTTGCTTTAGATTTCTCCCTTATTTTCTTGTTGAGCTTTGTTAGAGTTTTGTCTATTTTGTTTATTTTTTTTTCAATGAATCAGCTTTTGTTTTCACTTATCATTTGGTCTCTCTCTCTCTCTCTCTCTCTCTCTCTCTCTCTCTCTCTCTCTGTTTTTTAGCTTTTTCCCTTTTAGCACTGTTTTGTTGATTCCAATAAGTTTTGGAATGAAGTTTGCTCATTTTCATTTATATCCAGGTACTTTTTAACTTCTTTGATTTCCTCACCAAACCAGTAGTTTTTCAGTAGTGTGTGTTGTTCAGTCTCCTAGAATTAAAAGATGTTCTTGCTTTCTTTTGATATTTGATTTCTAGTTTGGTACTATTATGTTCTAAGAAAAGGGTAGATCTGATTTCAGTCTTCATAAAATTGTGGTTATTTGTTTTGTGTTCTAGAATGTGGTCTAGTCTGGAAAGTGCCTCATGTGTGCTTGAGAAACATTTTTATTCTGCATTTTGATGGTACAATGTACTGTATACATTTTACTGTATATAGTACTGTATACTGTATGTTTCATAAAGGCTTATTCTCTGTTTAAGGTTATTGTATACCTGTGTATTTTCTGTCTTATTGATCTTTACATTGCAAAGAGTGGTGTATAGAAGTCTCCTACCACAAAAACAGCAACACATTTTTTGCAATTTTTTTTTCAGAGTCGATAGTAGTTCCTTTTTGTATTTTGGTACTCTTTAATTTGGTGTATATACTTTGATAAGTGTTATGTCTTTCTTTTTGATGTATCTATCCCTTTATAATTATATATTATCCCTGTCCCTGTCTCATTTGCTTGTATGATTACTTTCCAATCCTTTACTTTGAAATTGGTTTATTATTTGAGTTTAGGTTTTTCTTTTGGACAGAGCAGAAAGTTTTAGTCTGATTTTTGTTCCAAGTGGCTTATCTGTTTATTGTAATTACTGTGTTCAGTCATTTACATTTTAAGTGATTATTGATATGAGATAGTCTATTGATGCCATTTTATTTGTAATTTTGTGTGTTAATCAGTTGTTTTATTTAGATCTTTGTGTATGTTCCTCTTTGATTTCAATCTGTAAACTCCTTTTAATATGTCTTCTTAATATTTAATGTTTGCAAAATCCTTGAGATTCTTGGTGGCTGAAAAAGGCTTTATTCCTCCTTTCTATGTAGAAGAGATTCTTGCAGGATAGAGTATTCTTGGCTGACAGCTTTTCTCTTTAAATATCCAGAAAACTCCATTATATCATCTCCTTAGTCACAGTGTTTCTTCACAGAAGTCTTACATTAGCCTGACAGGCACACCTTTATAGACTACCTATTTCTACTCCCTTGCCAGTTTCAGCATTCTTTCTTTTTGGTAATTTTACTACTTGTTTTTGTGTTTGTGTGTTGATCTCATTTTATATAGATATGTGCTGTTGTTAGCTTCTTGATTTGATCCCACTCTAGGTTTGGGAATTTTTCCTCAATTATTTCTTTAAATGATTTTTGCTACTTTTGCATTCTCTTCCCATGTTCGTATTCACATTATTCTTATGCTGCCTTTTCTCTTGGATTTGAGTATGGTTTGGAGTGTTTCTTCATTTTTTAAAGTGTTGTGTTTGTCTTTCCTTTTCTAACTGGGTTCTTTTTATATATGCTTCTTCAATTACACCGAGTTTCTCTTCCACTCAATTGATTTTACTTCTATAACTTTCTTCTGAAATTTTCATCTCCTATATTTCTCTTTTGAAACCCTAAAACTCTATTTTTATATTATTTAGAACTTCATTTTTTTGTCTTTAGTACAATGATTTCATTTCTTTTTAAAATTATTTAAGTTTTTCATTATATATATATATATATATCACCATTCTTTTGCACATTTTTTCATCTCAATTGTAATCCCCATGGCCGTCTCACCACCAGTTCACCCAGTTGCCATCATCATAGCCCCATGTGCTCTTGTCTCTGGTTTATAGTTGTTTGTTGATTTAACTTTTTACTTTATTACTGTTGCTTTTTTTTTTCCTGATCCCTTACATTAATGCTATGAGTGAAACCATCCAGTACTTTTCTTTTTTCTTTCTGGCTTATTTACCAAGCATGATCCCTTCCAAGTCTGTCCATGTTGCCACAAATGGCATGGGTTTATCTTTTTTGATTGCTAGGTAATATTCCATAGTATATATGTACTACATCTTCTTGGTACGGTTATCTATTTGTGGGCATTTGGGTTGATTCCACACCTTCACTATTGTAAATAGTGCAACATAAAACATAAAACATAGGAATGCAGGTGTTCTTTTGAATTAACATTTTTGTGTCCTTTGGGTAACTACCTAGGAGTGGGATTGCTGGGTCATATGGAAGCTCCATTTTTAGCAATTTGAGAAACCTCTACACAGATTTCTGTAGTGGTTGTACCAATTTATATTCCCACCAAAAGTGTAGGAGAGTTCTTTTTTTCCCTCCATATCCTCACCAAAATTATTGCTAGTTGTTTTAATATGTACCATCTCAATGATGTGAGGTGGTATCTCATTGTGGTTTTGATTTGCATTTCTCTTATTACAAGCAATGCTGAACATTTTTTCATATATGCCTGTTGGCCAACTTCATTTCCTCACTGGAGAAGTGTGTTTTTAACTATTCAGCTTATTTTTTGATAGGGTTTTCCACTTCATTTTTGTTGAATTTTGCCTGCTCTTTGTAGATCTTTATGATCAGTCTGTTATTAGTATTGTGTACAAAATTTTTCTCCCAACCAGTGGGGTGTCTCTTTGTTTTGTTTAATGTTTCTTCTGCTGTACAGAAGCTCTTAATTTGATGTAATCCCAGCTGTTTATACTTTCCTTCACTATCTTTACTTTGGGTGATGTAAAGATGTTACTAAAGATGTTACTGAGTTGTATGTCATGTAGTGTTTCACCAATACTTTCTTTTATATATTTTTTTGGTTTCAAGTCTTATGTCTAGTTTTTTAATCCATCTTGAGTTGGTTTTGTTGTGTATGGTGTGAGGTAGTAATCTGTAATCTATATATATATTTTTTGCATGTAGCAGCCCAATTTTCGCAGTACCATTTGTTGAACAAACTTTCTTTGTTCCATTGCATGTTTTTTGCTCCTTTGTCAAAGATTAGCTGCCCATAAAACTGTGGGTTTATATCAGGGTTTTCTATTTGATTCCATTGGGCTGTATGTCTATCTTTGTTCCAGTACTATGCTTTTTTAAATTTTTATGGATTTGTAGTATAGTTTGAAGTCTTAGCATTTGATACCTCCATTCTCCTTTGTTTTAGAGGTTTTTTGTAGTTCTGTGTGAGTCTTATCAACATTTGTTCTATTTCTTTGAAGAATATCATTGAGATTTTTTATTGGAATGATGTTAAATCTGGAAATCACTTTTGGTAGGGTGGCAATTTTAATTATGTTAATTCTTTCTATCCATGACCAGGGGATGTCTTTTCTATTTCTTTGTATCTTCTTGTATGATCAGTAACAAGACAAGGATGCCCACTACCACTACTACTCTTTAACATAATACTGGAAGTTCTAGCCAGAGCAATACAACAGGAAAAATACAAAGAAGGAATCCAAATAGGGAAAGAAGAAGTAAAACTATCATTATTTGCAGGTGATATGATAATTTACATGTAAACACTAAAAATAACATAGAAAAACTAATCAAAATGATTAACCAGTTTAGTAAACAAGCAGAATAAAAATTCACACACAAAAGCCTTCCTATACACAAACAACCAAAAAACCAGAAGTGAAAAAAAAAATCCCATTACAATTGAAATAAAAAAAGTCAAATACTTGGTAGTAAGCCTAACAAAAGAGGTAAAATAACTATACAAAGAAATTATAAAACACTGATTTCAGTGGCCTCCCTAGTGGCACAATGGTTAAGTCTCAGCACTATGATCTCTGGTGAATCCTTTCACCCCCCACACCTCTGGTCTGTACCCCAGTTCTTGTATGTATAAGTAAATAAATCTTTTTTTTAAATAGACTGATTTCATTTCATTTCATGTTAATTGCTGCTTTTTTTTTCTATTTCTTTGAATTTCTTTTTCATTGCAGTTTTAGTGTCTGTATCTACTATGGAGAACATAATTTCCATTTCTATGTATTGAGTTTTGGTGATATATTCTCTCTTGTTTTGTACTTTTTTTTATCTGTGGGACTATGTTGCCATTCATTGTTTTTTTCTTCTGCCCACTATTAGCTTTGGCTGCCGTCACTTTATTTATGTGAGTTTTCTCTGGATATAGCTTTTTCTCATTATTGGTCAGGGTTCTGACCTAGTTGGTAAGCTTCTGGTGGGTTCTCATGGGAGAGAGTCCTATGGTCTCTCTGATTCCCTGGTACATTTCTGGCATCCCACATGTCTGAGCAGGTGCTGGCAGTGATCTTCTGAGAATTCACAAGGACTCTATTTTCTTGGGCAGGCCCTGGCAAGAAGATTCTAAGGTTTCTGTTGTTTGAGCAGTGGCTAGCACAGTCTTCTGGAAGATCTCAGGTCTCTGGCTGCTCTGACATCCTCTATATCATAGGTCTAGGGTCTCACTGATTTGGGTGGTGGTTGGCAGGTACTTGCTGAAGGTTACTAGGTCTCTGCTGTTCTGGGCAGTGGTTTTTGAGGGTCTCATGATGTCTCTCTTGGTATTGGCAGTGGTTGGTGGTATCTCTCAAGGATTTTGGCAGTTCTGGCACTCTCCCAAATCTGGTCTCAGGTCTTACCAGTCTGGGTGGGGGCTGGTGGGACTTTGCAGACCAGGATCCCATTTCATCTAACAGAGGTATAATTTTATTTTTATAGATGGTTATGCACCCTTTCTTTCTTTGACTGCCAGAGAAAGTACTTTTACTCTTGCCTCTAACATTGACAAAGTTGCTCCAGGCCCAGGATATTACAATGTTTCAAAAACACAGGTAAGTTCATAATATTCATTGTATTTGTTTGAGTTGATAAATATCACACTTTCTCCTTCTAATACTGTAAATTGTCTGTCCTTTATCATATTTTGTTTTTCTATTATCATCTTTCTCTCTCTCTCTCTCTTTTTAAGATTTATTTATTTATGCACACAGTACTGGGGTATAGGCCAAAGGTGCAGGGATAAGAAGATCCACTAAACAGGCAGAGTGGGGAGCAGAACAGGCAGATTGACAAAGTACACTGCTGAGGCAAGACAGGAGAGTTCTGCTGTGCCATATAGGGATTGTACTTGTGCTGGGGCAGCTGCTCATTGCTTCATAGTGCTGAGATATAATCCTTGGTGCTCCAGGGAGGCCCTATTATACACATTTATGTCACAAAGCATTGCTACATGCTCCATGGTCCTTGAAATTCCTTAACTGAAAATGATACTATCATATGAGCTATAGCTTATGAAAGTTGTGCAAATGATGAAATACATAGAAGGAGGTAATAAAGTGAAGAAATTTTCTTGTATTTTGTACTCTATAATTCTATATCTTACCATTTTCTTGTATATTGTTTCTATGTAGTATCTGATCAGAATACAGTTGTCAATCCATGTTTAGAAACAGTGGCTGTGACAAAGCATCTTCAGAATCATTAATATAAAATTTTACCTTTTTCATTAAGTTTTGTATACACATAATGATTTCAGCCTGACCTTAGCAGGTCTTTATATGAAATCAGTGATACCTTTATATGAAATATTTATATGAAATAAATCAGTTTTTGCACTAGGCTTCTTAAATTAGAAATAATAATCACTTTATCAAACAGGGATTTTTTTTTTTTTTTTTGCAGGCAATAACATAGATTTCTAAATAGGTTCTAAAACAATCAAGTGGCAAATAGATTTGAAGGAAGAATTAAGCAAGAAAGGTCTAAAGGAAGAACTTGACTAGGACAATTTTATACCATCTAATGGGCAACCACCAGTAAATAACTTAATTCTATAACTTCCTCCCATTTTTAAAAATGTGTTTCTCCACTGAAAGTTAGTGTTCCCAGTGGGGGAATATGATCACTTCACTTTCATTTTAGATCCTGTGATTCCTAGTACAGGAACTTCTTTGGAAGTTCCTGTAAGACCACAAAATGTGGGAAATGCTTGATTCTTATACTGGTGAGGAATATACTGTAGTGAGCAGATAATAGAAAAGATGCTAGGTGCATAAAAACCAACAGATTATCACTGTATGTGACCACTTTACTGCCCTATTTTTTTTCTTTTTAAAAAGATTTATTTATTGGGCCCTCCCTGTGCCGCGGGTTAAAGCACAGCACTAAGAAGCTAATGCCACTTCAGCCTGAACTTGATTCCCAGCTCTGGATGTGATCAGCAGACTTCTCCTGACCTGCCTACTGCTCCCCTCAGTGGTGTACTTCATCTATCTGCCTGTTCTGCTCCCACTCTGTCTCTGGTGAATCCTTGTATGGAACTCATACTGAAGCAGCTACAGCTAGTTTGCAGTTCTGCGTCCTAACCCACTGCACCGCAAGGGAGGGCCTTTTTTTTTTTTTTCTTCCTTGTGTATGCATGTACGCATACACAATTATTCATAGACATAAATAATTTAAAAGTACAATTAATTTAGCCCTCTCTGGTGGCACAACAGATTAGGATGCAGCACTGCAAGCTAGCAGCAGCTGCTTTAGTGCGAGTTCATCCCCAGCCCTGTGATCCGCATGGCAAGGCAGATCTCTCCTGTTTCTCCAGCTGCTCCCCTCAGCAGTGTCCTTTGTAGGTCTCCCTCTCCTTATTCTTCTCCCCACACTGTTTCAGGTGCCTCTCACTGCCCCTGCTCCTCTGGCTTGTACCCCAGATCTGCATGCATAAATAAATAAATCTTTTAAAAAATAAGTACAATTATTTTATGTATAATTCTCATGTGTATCTCTCCAAAAAGAGACAATCTAATAACTAGTTACTGCATTTATAATGCCATTACTTAATCAATTTCTACTCTCTATATTAAAACCACTTTTTAAAAAAATTGTTTGACTGCATCTTACAAACTATAAATTATATAGAATTTTAATATCAATTATATATTATATAATATATATTATAAAGTTCGTTTTGGCGTTCAGACACTGGAGCAAGGCTATCCAGATTCATAATAATTTTCTGCTATTTCCCAGCTGTGATACTTAATTTTAGCCAACTATTTTTTTTTTGATACCTTAGTTCCTCACTTGTTAAATACGAGTAATAACTGTAGACATTGTCTAAGAATTAATGTGCTAATGAATTAAAATAGTACTTGGTTATAATTTTCATTCCATAAATTTTTACCATAATTAATGTTAGCTTTTATTTTTAGGATTATTTATTTGTTCATATACAAAACTGGGGCCAGAGGTGCAGGGGCAGTGAGAGGATTTACAGAGACAGAGTAGGGAGCCAAACAGGCAGATGGATGAAGTACACTGCTGAAGAGAGCAGCGGCAGGTCAGGAGAAGACTGCCACACCATGTGGATCACCTCCAGTACGGGGATCAAACTCATGCTGAAGTGGCTTTTGCTTCTTAGTGCTGTGCTTTAACTCGCTGTGCCACCAGGGAGGGCCTACTGTCATGGTTTTACAATAGAAAGAGGAAAAATGAGAAAAGTTTATAGTGGAAGCAAGAAAATATAAGTGGGAACTTGTTTTTTTATAACTGATCATGAGACTAGAAGTTACTCATTCCATATTCCATATCTCTTCAACTAAGACATTGTATCATGCAGTACTCAGTTTGGTGGTATGACCACATTTTCAGTTTTAAGAAGTCTGAATTCTTGGTTCTCAGGCTTTTTATTAAATATTTAAATAAACTTCCTTTTAGTAGTTTCATTGAGCATTTTTCTGTGAGAAAGTAATACAGGATGTATTCTACATGGGTTGTTTTTCTCAGGGTTAATCATTTAGCCAATGTGTTGGCCAATTACCCTTATTTTGCTCTCTTTGTATCATACAGATCCTAGGTCGATTATTTAAAATTTCCATGTCCAATCCAATGGAACATCTAGTTTTTCTCTTGAGTCTTAAAATTTCCAGAATATTAGAGGACCAACTATTGAAAAATTGGTAGTGTGTAATTAGCTACAATCATTAAGAGTGTCACCCTCACTTCCACTCCAGGATCTACATATTAGCATATTATGGTTGTGGTGGGACAAGTATCTATATATTCACTGCTGGCTCAAAGCCTTTACTTAAACTTGCAAGACAGTACCTCAGTATAGAAATAGGATATTATAAACACCGTGATATAAAACCACATAGGAGATATTCATAAGTAAAGTTTTGAGGATTGATTAGGGAAGAGTTCCTTAAAACTTCAGGAAATAAAGGTAAGTCATAGAGACAGGCACTGAAAAGAGAATTGCATTGGGTAGCATGAGTCCAGGTGTGTGTGTGTGTGTGTTTTATAATAGTTTATTTTTACATAATTTTATGCATTTTTACATCTCTGTTGTAATCCCTGTGGGCCTCCCATCCAGATCACCCAAATGCCATCACCATAGTTCAGTGCATTTCTCTACCCCCACTGTTTTTGATCCCATTCCCTACTCCACCCCCATAAAATGTCGCTAGCATATAGCTGTTCATTATTATAAGTTTCTTGCCTGGTCAGTTATATTCTTGCTATGAGTGAAACCATCTGGTATTTTTCCTTTTCTTTCTGGCTCATTTCACTAAGCATGATCTTTTCCAGCTCCATCCATGTTACTGCAGAAGGCTTGTATTTATTTATTTATTTATTTTGTTTACTGAGTAATATTCCATTGTGTATGTGTACCACATAATTTTAATCCAATCATCCACTTTTTGGCATTTGAGTTGTCTTCATGTCTTTCCAATTTTAAATAAAACTGCAATAAACATGGGGGTGCAGGTATCTCTTTGAATCAGTGTTTTTGTGATTTTGGGTAGAAAACTAGTAGTGGGATTACTGGGTCATATGGAAGCTCCATTTTTAGCAGTTTGAGAAATCTCCAAACAGTTTTCCATAATGGTTGTACTAGTTTGCATTACAGGAGAGTTCCTTTTTTCTCCACGTACCCACCAACATATGTTGTTGCTAGTTGTTTTAAGATGTGCCATTCTCACTGGTGTGAGGTGGTATCTCATTGTGGTTTTAATTTGTATCTCCCTTATTACAAGTGATGTTGAACATTTTTTTTATATAATAGCTTATTTTTACATCATTTTGTACATTTTTTTTCATCTCAATTGTAATCCCTGTGGGTTTCCCATCACCGAGTCACCCGTGTGCCATCACCATAGTCCCGTGTACTTCTCTCCCTCCCCATTTTTGATCCCATTCCCCACTTTACCCCCACAAAATATCTCTGGTATATGGCTGTTCATTATTCTTATTATTTTCTCTCCTGGTCCATTATACTCCTGCAATGAGCGAAACCATCCAGTATTTTTCTTTCTCTTTCTGGCTTATCTCACTAAGCATGATCTTTTCTAGCTCCATCCAAGTTGCTGCAAAAGACATGTGTTTCTTTTTTTCTTTTCTTTTTTTTTGGTTGCTGAGTAATATTCCATTGTATATATGTACCAAATCTTTTTAATCCAGTCATCTACTTTTGGGCATTTGGGCTGCATCTATGTTTTTCCAATAGTAAATAAAGCAGCAATAAACATGGGGCTGCAAGTATCTTTTTCAATCAGTGTTTTTATGTCTTTTGGGTAGATACCTAGGAGTGGGATTGCTGGGTTGTAGGGAAGCTCCATGTTAAGCAGTTGGAGAAAACTCCAAACAGTTTTCCACAGTGGTTGTACTAGTTTGCATTCCCACCAGCAGTGCAGGAGAGTTCTTTTTTCTCCACATCCTCACCAGTGTCGAACATTTTTTCATGTACTTGTTGGCCATCCTCACTTCGTCTTTGGATAAGTGTCTTTTTTGCTCTTCTGCCCATTTTTGGATGGGGTTACTTACTTTGTATTTGTTGAGTTGCATCAGTTCTTTGTATATTTTGTGATCAATCCTTTATTCTAATCAGTGGTATGTCTGTTATTTGTAGTGTCTTTTTTTTTTTTTTTTTTTTTTTGCTGTACAGAGCTCTTCAACTTGATATAATTCCATCTATTTATCCTTGCCTTCCCTATCATTGCACTGGTTGCTGTAACTTCAAAGATGTTTCTGAGGTGTATGTCATGTACTGTTTTGCCCATCTTTGCTTCCAGGTATTTTATGGTTTCTGTTCTTATGTCTAGGTCTTTAATCTACTTTGAGTTGATTTTTAGGTATGGTGCGAGGTAATGATCTAGTTTAATTTTTATTGCATGTAGCTTTCCAGATTTCCTATCACCATTTGCCGAACAAACTTTCTTTGTTCCATTGTATCTGCTTTGCTGCTTTGTTAAAGATTAGCTGTCCATAAACCTATGGGTTTATATTGGGGTTTTCTGTTCGAATCCAGTGGTTTGTGTGTCTGTTCTTGTTCCAGTACCATGCCATTTAATTATTATGGCTTTGTAATATATCTTGAAGTTTGCGATTGTAGTGCCTCCATTCTCTTTCTTCTTAGTCATGAGAGTTTTGGCTATTCTATTTTGTGTTTCCATATGAATCTCAATTTTTTTTTTCTATTTCTTTGAAATAGAATGTCAGTGAGACTTTTATTGGGATGGCATTAAATCTGTATGTCTCTTTTGATAGGATGGTCATTTTGATGATGTTAATTCTCCTGATCCATGAGCAGGGGATGTCTTTCCACTTCATGGTGTCTTCTTTAGCAGTGTTTTGTAATTTTCTTTGTATAAGTCTTTTACCTCTTTTGTTAGGTTGATTCTCAGGTATTTGATTCTTTTTGTTTTAATTGAAAAGGGGATTTTTTTTTAATTTCTGCTTCTTCTGATTGGTTTTATGTAGTGGAAGTCCTCCTACTTTTGTGTGTTGATTTTATATCCTACTACCTTACTAAACTGGTGGATGGTTTTTATTAGTTTCTCTATGTTTTTAGGGTTTTCCATGTAAATTAACATATCACCTCTAAATAAGGACAGTTTTACTTCTTCTTTCCCTATATGGATTCATTGTATGTCTTTTTCCTGTCTTATTGCTCTGGCTAGAACTTCCAGTGGTGATAGTGGACACCCTTGTCTATTCCTGATCTCAAAGGAAAGGCTTTCAGTTTTTCTCCATTGTAACGCACTCTGTGCCAATAGAGAGACGCCACAATATATCTTCTTCTGGACCCTTTATTCTTCTCCCTCGTGCTCTTCTCTCTCTCTCTCTCTTTCTCTCTCTAGCTTTCCTCCTCCCTGCCTCCTCCCCAGAGTCCGTTATGGCAGTTGCTTAAATAGCATTCATTGACCAATCAGAGCACTGCTCATGTGTACATTGGCCAATCAGAGCACTGCTCACTTGTACGTTGGCCAATCAGAGCACTGCTCACGTGTACAACAACCATATTTGGGCAGGACACACAACGAGCATACATGGATCACGCGGAAGCATTAACTTCCTTATACAGGCGGGTTTGGATGCTGAATCATGGGGCTGGGGTCCCGGGCACCCCGACAGCTCCCCGTTTGTTTAATTATAAATGGCAAGGGACCGTGTCTGTCTTAGGTTGAGCTGTGGCTGCTTTCTTCTAGCGGTATCTAAACAAAGCTCCTGCCAACTGGTTTTCCACATCAAGTATTGGCCACCCAAGAGGGTGGTTCTGGCCACATTTTCCCAATCATGAGGGGCCAAATTAAGCCCTCCTATTGACTCAACCATTGAAATTGTGAATGCAGCCTGTGGGCCATAGGTGCATACTGCCTCCTTTAATTGTTTAACTAATTTAAAATCTAGAGGCTGGTGATACCTTTCCTGAGTTTGTGGATCCTCAACCACAGAGAAGTAAGAATCCCCTTTTTGTTTTTGTACTATCAGTTCTATTTGACCGCTTTTCACGTGTCCCTTAGTTTTTACTGAGATTGGACCGCCTTCCACGTGTCCCTTAGTTTTTACTGAGATTGGACTGCCTTCCGCGTGCCCCTAGCTTTTGCCGAAACTGGACCGCCTTCCGCGTGCCCCTGGCTTTTGCCGAAACTGGACCGCCTTTTCCATGCCCCTAGCTTTTACTGGAACTGGGCCGCCTTCCGCGTGCCCCTGGCTTTTGCTGGAACTGGCTGGTTCGTTCCCGGGTTTCGGCACCACTTGTGACACACTCTCTGCCAACAGAGAGACTCCACGATATATCTTCTTCTGGACCCTTTATTCTTCCTTGTATGCTTCTCTCTCTCTCTCTCTCTCTCTTTCTCTCTCTCTAGCTTTCCTCCTCCCTGCTGCCTCGCCCCCAGAGTCCGTTATGGTATTTGCTTAAATAGCATTCATTGACCAATCAGAGCACTGCTCACGTGTACACTGGTCAATCAGAGCACTGCTCACGTGTACAACAACCATATTTGGGCAGGACACACAATGAGCATAAATTGATCACGCGGAAGCATTAACTTCCTTTTATAGGCAGGTTTGGCTGCTGAATCATGGGGCTGGGGTCCCGGGCACCCCGACACTCCGTAGAGGATAATATTGGCTGTGCGATTATCATATATGGCTTTTATCAGATTGAGGTATGTTCCTTCTATTCTGAGGATCTTGAGGGCCCTAAATGTATATGGATGTGGTACTTTTTCGAATGCCTTCTCTGCATCTATTGATATGATTATGTGGTTTTTATTATTTCTGTGAATATTTCCGGATTCCTTGGCCTTTCTCTTCACCTTTTGGGATACATATAACTCTGATATTTCCTTTTCTAATGCTGTCAGATAGCTCTTGAAGTGTTTCTTCATTCCTTTTCCTTTTTATTTCTCTTTCTTTTTCTGTTTTAATTCTCTTTATTTCTGCATCTTTGAGGGAGCTGGCTTGTTCTTCTATTTCATCTAATCTGTTTTTATTACTTTTCTGAGCATTATCTCCTCTAGTGACCTTTTCATCTCTGCATTTCTTCTATTTCTTTTTTTAATGTCTCATATTCTTTCTTCAGTTCATTGATGGCTTGCCTCATATCATTTTTTTCTTTCTCATCTTCTTTTTGTTTGTTTATCACGATGATTCTGAATTCTCTATCTTGTAGGCTGAGCAGTTCTTCTATTTCTTTGGTGGTTTCTGGTGCCTGATCTTTTTGTGGTGAATTTCCCCCCTGTGGACTTGCTTGAATACTTGTTATTCTTCTTTTCCCTGTTGTGTATTTTCTAATACTTTCTATTCGTTGAGACATGGTGTTGTTATTATTGACTGGCATTCTTTCTGGATGTTCTTTCTGGGATGACAGTGGGACTTCCAGATACTTCATTTGTGGAGGGTATTCCGAGCCTTGTTTTGTTTCAATAGCTCCTGTTTTTCCAGCCCCCACTGTGTGGAATTATGTCTGTCATCTCTGCCAGTTACAATCAAGGATTTCTTGTGGTGTTCATATTCTTCTGGTAAAAAGTTAAGTCCTTGTCTCTGGAATGTGCCTGTTGATCTTTGTAGCCTTCTGATATTGTGGGTTCTCTCTATGCTTGGATACAGCTGTGGGGCTGGGCTCATTTGAAGTGCTGCAGCTGGGCCAAGCCTTATATGCAGGAAGCCTTTCTCTGCGACAGTAAAGCCTGGGCACTTTCCTTATTGGAGCTGCAGGATTCTGCTTATCCTGTCTGAGGCATTTCCCAGCAGGGAACCTGGGGCTCCTGGGAGGGAGCCCTTATTGGAACTCCCCAATTGCCAATTCTCCCTCAGTTACCTCCTTCTAGTGAGTCCAAGGTGTTCACATTTAGGTTGAAACTCATAGCATTCAGGTCTATAGTCCGTTTTTAGACCTATATGCCTGTGCAGGCTTAGATGTAGTGATTTCGGCATCTTTTCTCTGCTGCCATCTTGCCCATTCCTGACCTAATCCTTCAGCGGCTTTGCCTAAAGCCTGGGTGCTCCAAATCGGATCTGCAGTCTTTCCTCAGCCTGGGCTCCACTTACCGAGCTGAGCCATCCCCCTTCACCTCCAGGTCCTTAGCGAGGGGCAAAGGAGCTCCTGCAGACTGTAACACTTTCCAATGACGGCACACTCCAGGGAGGGAGTTCCCCTATCCATCCCCAATCGCCTGTTCTCCCTCAGTTATCTTTCTTCTAGTGAGTCCAGGATGTTCTCATTTGGGTTGAAGCTCATAGTATGTAAGTTTATAGTACGTTTTTAATCTTATACTCCTGCGTGAGCCTGAATGCAGTGATCTTGGCATCTTTACTCTGCCGCC
Organism: Condylura cristata; assembly: GCF_000260355.1. Taxonomy (NCBI): domain Eukaryota; kingdom Metazoa; phylum Chordata; class Mammalia; order Eulipotyphla; family Talpidae; genus Condylura; species Condylura cristata. The sequence continues at coordinate 397,850 of NW_004567113.1, forward strand.
ATCTTTCCCAAAAAACCAGACTTCTGTCATGTATTTTTTAATACTTTCTATTCGTTGAGACACAGTGTTGCTATTATTGACCAGCATTCTGTCTGGATGTCCTTTCTGGGATGGCTTAGGTACTTCCAGACACTTCAGTTGTGGAGTATGCTCTGAGCTGTGCTTTGTTTCAATATCACCTGTTTTTTCAGACCCCACTGCAGGGAGTGCAGAAGGGCTGTGTGCTTCCCAGCTGTGCAGGTTGCCAGTCCTTTCTCAATGCCTCCATGGCTCTTTTTGCCCACTCTAAGCAGTCTCTCCCTGAGCAGTCTTTCCCCACTGCTTGGAGTCCACTCACATAGCTGAATTGTCTCTCATTATCTCCATTTCAGTTTTTGGGGATAGATGCTGTAAGCAGGTGGACTAGTAGCAAGTCTCCTGTCTAAGGCACTTCCTAGAGCTTCTCTATGCTAGAATGTGCCTGTGGAGGGTTAGGGGAGTGTCAAAAATGTTCCCAGCGTTGGGCTTGTGATTGATTCCATCTGTTTTTTTTTTTTTTTCCTTTTACCTCCAGGGCTTTGTGAGGCTTGCTGGGTCCCACTTTAATGGCACACATACCTCCAGACTTCTGCTGTTGGGGCGGGGAATTCAGGGTGTGCTGGAAGGGCTGCAAGCCTCACAGCTTCCTGAGTCACCAGATCCTCTTCCCCACCTCCAGGGCTCTATGTGCCTACTCTTAGCAGTCTTTCCCCTCAGCTTTGGTTCCACTCACTGAGCTGAGTTCTCTTTCTTAATCTCCAGGGCTTTACTGGACCAAAGAGCAGCAAGCCTCCCATCTGAGGCCCTTCCTAGCACCCTGGTGACTGGGCACTCCCAGATTGGAGCTCCCCTACTGGAGCTCCACAATCACTGAATCTCCCTCCGTTATCTTCCTTTTAGTGAGTCCAGGGTGCGCTCATTTGGGTTGAAACTCATAGTATGTAAGTCTGCAATCCATTTTTAGTCTTATTTTTCTGTGTGAGCTTGAACATAGTGATTTTGGCATCTTCACTGTGCTGCCATCTTCTCGGATACCCTTTAGTCTAGGTGTTTTTAAATCCAAAACTTTTTATGAGACCTTATATCGTCTTGTTTTTTTTTCCATTGTAGCATACTAATTCAGTCTGTCAAAATCGTTTTTCCAGCCATGCAGAAGTTCTATCACATCTCCAAAAAAACTCCAGGACCTATGTTACATAACATATATCTCCTTTTACTGCCTGTCTCTGTGACTTATCCCCCTTCCTGAAGTTTTCAGCACAAACATCAATTCTATTTTTAGCCATTACTATATGGCTTATATGGTTTTGATTATCATAGCTTTGTAGTATAGTTTGAAATCTGGGAACATTATACCTACATATTTCATTTTTGTCAGGTTTGATTGGTTAGTAGTCTTCTTTGGTCCATATAAAATTTGTTATTTTTTTTCTACTTTTAATAAAGATCAATAAATTTTAGTATTACTTGAATTTAATAATGCTAATTCTTCTAATCTATGAGCATGTAGTATCTGTTCATTTCTGTTTTTCTTTTTGTGTCACTTAAAAATATCATAATTTTTTTAAAGATTTATTTATTTGTTCATACAGAACTGGGGTATAGGCCAGAGGCTCAGGGGCGGTGAGAGGCTTCACCAGACACAGAATGGGGAGCAGAACAGACAGACTGATGAAGTACACTGCTGAGGGGAGCAGCAGGAGGGTCAGGAGAGGTAGGCCATGGCAAAGCCATATGGTCACCTCCGGGGCAGGTGGGAATCGAACTGATGCGGAAGTGGCTTTAGCTTCTCAGTGCTGTGCTTTAACCTGCTGCACCACCAAGGAGGGCCAAGATGTCTTATAATTTTAATTGTGCAAGTCAATAAACTTTGTCAAGTTTATTGTTAGCTAAAGAGAAGTGTTGATTTTTTTTTTCTCTCTCTCTCTCTCTTTAACTACTAATGTCCAACATGCTATTGGAAGTCCTAGCAAGACCAGTTATGCAAGAGAAAGATTTAAAAAGAATCCAACTTGGGAAAAAAGAAGAGTAAAATTATCACTGTTGTAGGATGAAATGATAATATATATTAAAAAAAATGATAGTCCACTTATAACTATTAGAAACAATAATCAACACAGTATGGTTTTATTTTATATTTTGGCCTTTGATGTCCTTCATGATTGTTGAAACCTGTCATGGCATTTGCTGAGACAGAAGAATGTGAGAGGAGCATGGTGTGTATGTGCCATAATCTGTCTTTCATTTGTAGTGCCACTGATACCACTCCTCAGGCATTTCTGAGCTGAGACACTGCAGAATGTATACTTTAGCGTTCTTCATGATGTCAGTATCCTCTCTTAAGGGGTAATGGATCAGCAGTGAAGACCAGATCACTGTTTCTAACTTGTGTGTGGAGCACTTCAGCTTCTCTCAATGTTATTTCCTCTAAATCAAAGTTTCTTGCCTCCAACTATGACTGAGCTAGTTGACTAACTCTCAGTCATCCTGCATTATCTTGTCAAAGCTTCACCCACTTCCTGTTTTAACAGCATGACCCTTCTGTGTATATCCTCTGTGCAGTCTCTTGGTGCTGATGTCCAGTGGTTATTTTAGTTTTGCCTGAAGCCACAGGACTCTCTGGGTGTAGTGTTTCTCTGGTTAAATATCATAAGCTTTTCTGAGGAGTTAAGCAGGAGCCACCTCTGACATCTTTTTGCACCAAGCATGCAGGGTTTTAGGGAATCAAAATTTGAAGGGATCTTTTCTCTACATGATTTTACTTTATATCTAAGTTGTAACATTAATGTTTTTGGTAAAATTATTATGTATACATGTTATTATGCACCCAAACTCTTTAGACAAAGGTGTTCAGGTAGTGTTAAAATAGCAGTCCAGTACTGAATAGTCTATAACTTAAATCTTTTTTTTTAAGACCATTTTGTCTATCTTAGAAACTAAATAAATATGAAAAAAAATAGAGATAGGTTCAGTTATGAAAAATTCTTACTTAGTGAATCAAATGCCAACCACTGTATTTTGAGATACATCTGAAATGATTTCAGTGTAATCATTTATTGACCTTGTATTTTATTAAATTCACCAACTATTTATCAGTTAATAATTTTCTGGTTCTAGAAGGCCTAGATATTTGGTATCTAAAGCCATGGAAGATACCTCTCATTGTCTTTTCTGTTATAAACAAAGTTTAAAAGTAATCTTAGTAGGAAACTATTGTTGACCATGAGGGTACTTAAACATAAAAAGTGAAAAATATTATCTATGAGGCAAGTTTGGAAGACTTATATTTTTCTTGCAATATGAATACTAGCATTTTTATTTGTCTTCAGCGTAACAAATTCTCTGTGGGCCTTTAAACATAACTTCTATTCTTGCTTTACAATTTTGAAATTAGTTTATCTCTGATTGAAGCTTTAAAATTCAGTGTTCTTGTATTCTCTTAGATTACTAAGTACATCAAATTTGAGTTTGAGTTTGAAGTTAAAACAGATCTATAGTTTTCATTTCTATGTAATGCCCTCTTTTATTAGAATGGTAAATGGTCAAGAGACTTAATTTCTCAAGTTGAAATTAAACCTATTTATATTCATTAGCATTTATCAAGTAGCTGATAATTGTAATGGATTTCTTTAATCACTTTATATTTTCTCTCCAATTTAGTATAGTATAAAAGGAGGCCATAGTCTACAAAATCGGGAGATACGTTTTCAGAAGATTTTGTCAGATAGTCCAGGACCAGCAAGCTATGATCAGCCTTATCTTGGGCCATTAGGTACCATGAACAAGAAAGTGCTAGAGGCTAAAGAACATCTTCAATCAGTAAGTTGGTGTTTTAAGATTTTCTTCTAATGACATTATAAGTTAAATTAAAATATAAAATTCTAGTATATTATGAAATACCAAGTAAATGTAAAGGAACTTATAAAATGGCAGGTTTTATTAATATCTATATTGTACTTAGTTATTTAATGAATTTTAAGAGCTTTAGTTTTTTTTAAGATTTATTTATCTGTTAATCAATCAATCAATTAATCAATTAATTAAGGGGCAGTGAGAGGACTCACCAGAGACAGAGTAGTGAGCAGAACAGGCAGATCAGCAAAGTACACTGCTGAGGGTAACAGCTAGAGGGTCAGGAGAGGTCTGCCACGCCATGTGGATCACCTCCAGTGCTGGGGATCGAACTCACACTGAAGAGGCTGCCACTAGCTTGCAGTGCTGCCTTGTAATCTGTTGTGCCACCAGGGAGGGCCAAGAGCTTCAGTTTTCAACTGTTTTGTCATCTAACTTAATTTTTGCTTTTGATAAATTTATTGTCAGTTTCAGTGTCTATGGTGAAGAGAAAATAAGAGAAATTAAAAATAAAAATGTGGGCCCTCCCTGGTGGCTCAGCGGGTTAAAACACAGCACTGAGAAGCTAAAGCCACTTCTGCATGAGTTTGATCCCCGCCTGCCCCGGAGGTGACCACATGGCGTGGCAGACCTCTCCTGACCCGCCCACTGCTCCCCTCAGCAGTGTCCTTCATCCATCTGCCTGTTCTGCTCCCCACTATGTCTCTGGTGAAGCTTCTCACCACCCCTAAACCTCTGACCTGTAACCCAGTTCTGTATGCACAAATACATAAATCTTTAAAAAAATAAAAATAAAAATAAAAATGTGTATGGTTTTAGTATACATATACTAAAGCATAATTCCCTAATTAAGGAAACACCACAAAATTTAGAAGAGGTATATATATATATGTGTGTGTGTGTGTGTGTGTAGATAGATCCACACTCACAAACATATATATACATGCAAACATACACATATATAAAACTGATATAAGGTGAAAGGTGATAGATGCTAAACTGATGATCAAGGTAAGGCCATATGAAAATTTTCAATTTTCTTTCATTTACTTATTTGTTTTTTAAACACCTGTGTTTATGAACACTGTAGAATTTCTCTCATTTAGTGTGTTCACTATAGTTTTCCAAACATTAAATTGCCCATAGTCCTCCTCCTCTCTCCTGCGCTTTGCTCCCTACCTGTTCTTGACTTTCCCCCCTCCTCTTCTCCTTTTCCTTCCTAAGTGTCTCATAGGGTGTACTTTCAAGGGTCAATATTACAGTTTGTCTTGGTTCTCTACATTCCACATATAATTGCCAACTTATCTTTTTTCTGACTTATTTTATTTGGAGTAATCCCTTCAGTTCCATGCATGTTGCCACACTACAGAATAAGTTTGTTTTTTTTTTTTTTTTGGTCACTGAGTAGTATTTCATTGTGAATATGCAGCACATCTTTTTTTAAAAAAAATATATTTAATTCTTATTTTACATCAGGTGTAGTCCCCACAGATTTTCCACCACCAATTCATCCATGTCCCTTGTCATCAAATCACCTTAGTCCCTTGTGTTCTTCCTGTCCTCATTTTGTATGCTACCTTGTAATTCTTACACTACCATGTAATTTAATTTTTTTTATCTATATATTTATTGTCTCCGGTCTTACGTTCAGTTCTTTTATCCATTTTGAGTTGAATTTTTTGAATGGTGTGAGGTAGTTGTCTAGTTTCATCCTTTTGCTTGTGGTGTTATAATTTACCCAGCACTATTTATTGAGCAAACTGTCCTTGTGCCATTGTATATATTTTTCTCCTTTACCAAAGATTAGTTGTCCATATATGTGTTGATTTATTTCTTGGATTTCTATTGTGTTCCATTGGTTTGTGTGTCTATGTTCCCATACTATGATATTTTAATTATTATGGCTTTGTTGTATAGCTTAAAGTCTTGGCATTTGGTACCTCCATTCTCATTTACTAGTAAGGAAATAATTGGCTATTTGAGCTTTTTTTGTGGCTCTATATGAATTTCATCAGTATTTGTTTTATTTCTTTAAAGAATGCCATTGAGATTTTTATTGGAATATCTTTAAATCTGTAAGTTGCTTGTGGTAGGGTGGCCTTTTTGGTAATGTTATTTCTTCTAAACAATGAGCAGAGGATGTATTTCCATTTCTTTGTATCTTTTTCTGTTTAGGTGTTTTATAAATTTCTTTATAGATTTCTCAATTCTTTTGTTAGGTTCATTTTACAAAAGAGATGATTTACAATTTTCTTGATTTCTTCTTCAGATTGGCTATTTGCATACAGGAAGACCACTGACGTTTGTGTGTTGATTTTGTATATTGATACTTTACTATAAAGACTGATTGTTTTGATTTGTTATTCTGTGGAGTGTTTAGAGTTCTCTATGTATATTATCATAACACCTACAAATAGTGATAGCTTTACTACTTCTTTCCTTATTTGGATTGCTTGTATGTTTTTCTTTCTGTGTGATGTTGAGCGTTGGTGAGTGTCAACATATTTGTCTTGTTCCCGGTCTTAAAGGAAATACTTTCAGCTTTTCACCATTGATAGTAATATCAGCTGTAAGTTTATCACATATGACTTTTTTCGTGTTAAAGTATGCCTTCTATTCTGAGAATTTCAAGGGCTTGCATCGTCTCTCCTTATCTCCAGAATTGGCCAAGGGGGGAAGGGAAGCAAGTCTCCTTCTAGTGCCTAGGAGCCTGGGCAAGCTCCTGGGTCCTAGCACCTGGGCACACTGGCAATATGGGTTTGGGGCTGCAGCCTTTCCCTGCAGCTGGGATTCTGCTCACCCAGCTGAGCTGTCTTTCCTTATCTCCTGGGCAGGCTAAGTGGGCAAGGGAAAGAAGTCTCCTCTGGTGACTAGGCACCTGCACGCTCCCAAGTCATAGCACCTGGGCGCCTAGGCAATCAAGGATGGGGCTGCAGCCTTTCTCTGCTTCTTGGATTCTACTCACGTAGCTGAGCTGTCTCTCCTTATCTCCAGGGCTTGCTGAGGGGGGAAGGGAAGCAAGGCTCCTTCTAATGGCTGGCAACTGAGCACTCTTGGGTCCTAGCACCTGGGTACCTGGGCAATCCGGGTTCGGGGCTGCAGTCTTTCACTGCAGCTTGGATTCCACTCACCCAGCTGCACTATCTCTCTTTATCTCTAGGACAGGTCGAGGGTGAAAGGGAAGCAAGTCTCCTGGCACCTGGGTGCTCCTGTATGGGGATCAGGGTTCCCCTATCAGAAATCCCTAAACACCGATTCTCCCTCAGTCATATTCCTTCTAGTGAGTCCAGGGTGTTCTCATTTGGGCTGAAAGTTACAGTATGTAAGTCCACAGACCGTTTTGCGTTTTATATTCCTGTGTGGGTTTGACATAGTGATTTTGGCATCTTCACTCTGCTGCCATTTTGCTGGAAATCCCCAAATTTTGATTTTTAATGAAAAAATTAAAATGACTCCATATCTTTTTATTGATTAGTTTAGACCATTTCATTGAAGGTTAATATTGATTTGTTGGCATCTGTTATTTGCCATTTTGTTTGACTCTTTTTTTTTCCTTGCCTTATTCTGTTCTTTTTATTCATTCCTTGTTCATTTTGGATTTAAGACTTCTTAAAGTAATTTTTTGCAGCTGGGGTTTAGTCAAAATGTATTTCTAGAGTTTCTGTTTGCCTGGAAAGTCCTTATTGTGTCTTAATATAGGAAGGAGAGCTTTTCAGACAAATATTTTCGTTGACATTTAGGGTCATCTTAGAATTTGTTGAATATGTGCCTCAATTATTTTCTTGCCTGTAGTATTTATTCAGAGATGTCTGATGTTAGCTGGATTGGTTTTCCTTTATATTTTACCTGTTTTTTCCCTCTTGTCAACTTCATTATATTTTCCTTGCCTTGGAATCTTGGGAGCTTTACTATTATGTTTCTTGATGTTGTTTTCCTTTTATCATGGAAATTTGGCTTTCTGGCTTCTTGTATGTCTTATTTTCATCTCCATCTGATGCTTGGGGAGTTCTCTTCCATTATCTCCTCGAATAGTTCCTCAATTCCTTTGACTTTCTCTTCACCTTCTGACATTCCTATAACTCACATTTCCTTTCTTCATTGTGTCAGATAGCTCTCAAAGTGTTTCTTTATTTTATTTTTTCTTTTGTACTTCTCTTTCCTTTTCTGTTTTGATTCTTTTTATTCTGTTTTTTGATTTGTATCTTTGGGATTACTAATTTGTTCTTCCATTTCATCAATTCTTTTTCTTTGCTTTTCCAGAGCTCTCCATCTCCTCCGCTAACCTTTTAATATCCACATTTCTTTTCTTTCTTTTCTTAAATTCTCATGTTTGTTCTTCAGTTCATTGACTATTTGTCTCATTTTAAAATCTAAAAATCTAAAATCCATTTTAGATTTTTGTCTCATATATTTTTGTATTCTCTGTTTTTTGATCATGGTGGTTCTATATTCTTTATCTTACAAGCAGAGTTCTTTCATGTCTTTTTTTTTTTTTTTTTAGTTCTGGTGACTGCTTTTAATTTCTTTGGTGTTTCTTCCCGCTGCAGGTTTGCTTGGTTATTTGCATTTTTCCTTTCCCCTGTCATTTTTTTTGGTAATGTGTTCTATCTGATGGGACACTGTGTTGTTGGTATCCGGCTGGCATTTCTTCTGTGTGCTTTGGAATCTCAGGAACAGTCTGTGAGACCATGTTTAGCACTAATGTGTCAGAACTCCACAAGAATAATGATGTTGTGAATATGTTGATGGGTGTTTTTTCTGTATTTCCTCTGTTCCAGGATGGCATAGTGGAATTCCTAGCTTTCAACTGTTGCTGGAGGTTACATATTCTCAAGTGGTGGCAGTAGTCCTGCTGTTGCCTGGTTTCTGTTTGTTGTCAGGTGGCTGTATGTTCCTATCAGCAGTGGCCATGCCCCTCTTCTGGCTTCCAACTATTGTGGTGCATTGTGCACTTGTAGTTGTGGCCATGCCCCCATCCACTGTCTTACTGGCCGGGAGCTATGTGCTGGCAGCCTTGCCCCCATCTGGCATCTGACTGGCTTATGGCTGGGAGTTGTACACTCATGATACAGGCCATACCTCTGCCTAGCTTCCAACTATGGAATGGTACTGTGCACTTGTGGGGGCAGCCACATTCCTGTCTACCCTCTGACAATGGCTTGGGGCTGTGCACTGGCAGTCATGCCTTACCTAGCTTCCAAATATAGCTGGGAACTGTGTGCTAATAGTGATGGCCACACCCTGCCTGGCTCAGACTATGGTAGGGAGCTGCATGTTCAAGGCAGTGGCCATACTCTTCTCCTCTGTCTATGATGGGGAGCTGTACAATCTTGGTGGTGGCCACACCCTAGACTGACTTTTGACTGTGGTGGGGGAGTTGTGTACCCTGCCTGGCTTCTGACTATCCCAGAGCAATCCAGGCAGCAGGCATACCCATGCCTGGCTTCCCACTATGTTGGGGAGCTTTGGGCTTATGGTGGTAGTAGTCTCCCAGCTGTTGCCTGGCTTTCAACTATGGCAAGGGCTATGTACTTGTTAAACCCCTTTCCAGTTTCTGACTGTGGCTTATGAGCCGAGCCTTTTCATTCCTGCAGGTCTCACCCCCACCCACCAGTTGCCAGTTGTGCTCAACTCAGTTCCAAGTCATATGCTTGGGACCTGCTGGAGCACTGTTCCCTCTACATGAATTAACCTGCTGACTTTTGTGTCACGTTCTGGATTTTTTAGATCATTCGGTATTTTCCTGTTGCTTTCAAACTTTATCTCCTCCTTTTTCTTTTCTTGGTCAATGTGTTTGGATTGTGGGTGGAGGAGGGAGAAGGGATCTTGATGAATATCTCCCTCTCCTCTCTTTCTCCATTGCTTTCACCTTCCTCCTTCTTTTGGATTATCAATCTTGTCCAAAACATCTGGCTCTTTCCAGGGAGTTGCTGCAGTTTATCCCTTATGCCATGTAGGTATATGTAACACATCTTCTTGATCCATTCATCTTTTCTGGGACATTTAGGTTGTTTCTGTCTCTTAGATATTGTAAAGAGTGATGCTATAAACATGGGAGTGCAGTTTTGTTTTCAAATCATTGTTTTTGTGTTCTTTGGATAGACATACACACATATGTACAGAAGTTCTTTAATTTGATGTAGTCTGAGCTATTTATCCTTTCTTTCACTATCTTTGCTTTGGGTGATGTATCTTTAAAGATAATGTAACTAATTCTTTTCAGATTTTATTTTCTCTATTTATTGTCTTACAGTTATTTAATTCTAAGAATCTCTACAGGTTATTTTGGCTATTGAATTATTTGCATAAATTTTTATGGTAATCCCTTGTCATCTGCTGAATTACTAAAGTGTCTGTTGTAACTTATCTTTCCTTTTTGATCCTATATATTTGAGTTTTTTTCTTTCTTTTTTAAGACAGCCTGGCAAAAGCTTTGTTCTATTTAGCTTTTCTAAGAACTTTTCATTTTATTGATCTTACAAACTATATTTTTGTTTGCTATTTTGTTTTATTTATTTTTTAAAGATTTATTTATGCATACAGAACTGGGGTACAGGCCAGAGGCACATGGCCAGTGAGAGACTTCACCAGAGACAGAACAAAAAACAGAACAGGCAGATCAATGAAGTACACTGCTGAGGAGAGCAGTGGGCAGGTCAGGAGAGGTCTGCCATGCCATGTGGACCACCTCTGTGGCTGGAGATGGAATTTGCACTGAAGTGGATGCAGCCAGCTTGCAGTACTGTGCCCTAACCCATTGCCTCACAGGGAGGGTCTGGTTACTATTTTATTTATTTTCTGTTCTAATGATTATTGTCTTTCTTCTACTGATTTCTGCTTCTTTCTCTACTTCCTTGAGATTACAGATAAGGTTGGTTGTGTTCTAATTTCTTAATGTGGGCCTATATTACTCTAATAATATAAGCCATTCTTAGAAGTGACTTTGTTAGGCTAGCTGTGAGTACTAAAGGGGTGGAAGGACTCCTGGTTGAGAGGCTGAGTTACAGGGAACTCACCCCATTAATCAGCAGAGAGTCTAGAGGCTTGTTTCTAGTGGCCAAGATTGTGGAGGGTATAATTATAATTATTATATATCTTACATTAAAGGAATTTTTGAAAGTAGGATAATCACACTGGAAACTCCTAAATTTGACAATGTTATCCTGTTAAGTCCTGAATGACTGTTTTTAGTATTAAATCATGTATGTATGCAGCTATTTACACATACATAATGTCATATAACTTAGACAGCTATCATCATAAATACAGTTTTATATTTTCATTTTGTATTATATAGTAAAAATTGGAAATGTTATTTGTACATGGAGGGAAGTCATGAATTGGGAAGGAGTAAATTTAGGAATTATTTCAGACAAATTCAGTTTGTATTTGTCTGGCAGATACTATGATAAAATAACATAAAGAACCACTTTAAATTGTTGATGTGTCTATAGGAATGAATGCCTGTTTTCAGAATTCACAATACTTGATTTACAAAGCAACATTAATAACCAAGACAAGAGAGAAAATACTTGCCTCATAAGGTGACTCTAATAATAGTATCTTTGTTTATACTATCATTTATGACTTAAATTCACTCTGTTGTGTTACTGTTATAAAACAGATATTTTAGTTTATATTATGAAGCTTGTTAAGTTAAAAATTAATAACTCTCTTTTAGAAATTTATAGTATTTGTCCTTTACTCAGGCTACTTTTGCTTTTCCCTTTGAATATATATATAAAATATTTTCCCACAGAAAATTTCAAGGGCAATTACAATATCCAGAAGATTTGAAGTTCCTTCAATTCCTTCTTGTGGACAGTCATATGGTTATGATATAAATGAGGATGGCAGTATAAAAAAACATTTTCCACCTGATAGTGACAGCACTCTAGGGCCGGCATACTATAAACCTCAATTTGTAAGTATAATGTGTATCCTATGAACTAGATCTTTTTGGATCACTGAGTAGTTTTCCATCATATATTTGCCAAATATTTTTGATCCACTAATCTATTTTTGGGCACTTGTTGTTCCTATAGCTTTGCTATCATAAACAGCGTTGCAATGAACATGGGAGTACAAGTTTCCTTTTGAATTAGTGTTTTTGTATTATTTAGATAGATACCTAGAAGTGGAGTTTCTGGGTCCTATGCAAATCAATTTTTAATTCTTTTGACACACTTCCATACTGCTTTCCAAGGGTGCTGGGCCAATCTAAATTTCATCAATAATGTAAGAAGGGTCCTTTTCTCCCACACCTTTGAAAATACTTGCCATTCCTGGTCTGGCCTTTTTGATGTAAGCCATTCTCAAAGGTGTGAGGTGGTATCTCATTGTGGTTTTGATAATACATTATAATGAGTATATTTTCATATGCCTGTTGGCCATCTTAATGTCTTCTTTGAAGAAGTGCCTATTTAGCTCTTCTGCCCATTTTTGGGTTAGATTGTTTTCTTTTTGTTGAATTGTATATCTTTGTAGATCTTTTATATCACTCCCTTGTCTGCTATATTGTCCTCAGTTTCTCCCACTCAGTAGTCTGTCTGTTTTGGGCACTTTCTCTTTCTCTGTACAGAAGTGTTTAAATTTAATTTAGTTCCAGTTGTTTATTTTCCTTTTTTCCTAGAGATGAATCCATAGATAACTTTTCTGAGGTTTATGTCAAGGATTGTTGTCCCTATATTTTCTTCTATGTATGTTATAGCTTTAGGTCTTACATCCAAGTCTTTTACCCGTTTTGAGTTGATTTTCATATATGTTGTAAGGTAATAGCCTAGTTTTATTCTTTTGCATGTGGCAGAACTTCCATGTTCATTTATATACTTTGTTCTTTTGTTGTATAATGGCTGTCTGTAAATATGTGTGCTTTTTTGTTTTTCCTGGGGTTTTAACTCCCATAGTCTTTGTGTCTATTTTTATCTATGTGGCTTTAATTATTGTGTGTCTATAGTATAGTTTGACATCTGAAATTGTAATATATCAATTTTCAACCTTTTTTATTCAGGAGAAGTTTTTTCTTTTTTCTTTTTTTGTAGTTCCGTGTGAGTTTCAGTAATCTTTTTTGAACAATGCCATTGGGATTTTTACTGGGCTACAATTCTATATAAATTGCTTTAGGTAAAATGACCATTTTGACAATTTTGATCTTTTCTATCTATAAGCAGCTATATCTTTCGATTCTTTGTGTTTTTTTTCTTTCTTCTAACAATATTTTATATATTTTTTCTTGTATAGTTCCTTAACTTCCTTTATTCCCAGGAACTTAATTTTTTTAGTGAGATTGTAAATGAGATGACTTTCTTAATTTCTTCTACTTCTAGTTTATTATTTGTATATAGCAGTGCAACAAATTTTTTGAATATGTGATTTTGTATACTGCCATTATGCTGGACTGAATTATAACTTCAGTAAGTTTTTCTGTGGGGTTTTATGGTTCATTAACTATATGTTATCATGTCTTCCACAAATAATAGCTTTACTTCTTTCTCAATTCTGATTTTTTATATTGTGTTCTCTTATAATTTCCCCAGGTAGGACTTCTGCTACTATGTTGGAAAGTAGTGAGAGTGGACATTCTTGCCTTGTAACAGATTTTAGAGGAAAGGCTTTCAGTTTTTTACCATTGAGAATTGGAGTAACTGTGTTTTTGTTATATAGGACTTTAATTATGTTATGCTATGTTAAATCCCCAATTTTTAAGCGTTTTCATCATAAATGAATGTTTTTATTTTCTATGGTTTCTATCTTCATGAATTTGTTGATGTTTGTCTTGTGATCTAGTATATGGTTATTCATGGAAAATGACCCATGTGCGCTTGAGAAAAATTTAAAATTGACTTTTGTTTGGTCTGTAATATAAATGTCACTAGACACATGTCTAGCTCTTTGTTTAGGGCAACTATGTTATTATTCATTTTGTGTCATGTTAATAATGTCCTTTAGTGAGAGTTGATATTGAGGTTCAATCGTATATGCATTTTAAAATTGATAGTAGTTGTCTGATGTGTTTTTTGCTCTTTTGTTTGATGAGTATATATTAATGAGTGTTATATATTTCTGCTGTGTTGCTTCACTGATCTTTGAATAGTTTCTATCTCTGTCTTTTTTTACTGTTTTAAGGTTGGATATTTATTTTGTCTGACATGAAGATGGTTGTTTCTGCCTTCCATTGGAAGCCATTTGGTTGCATAATTATTTTCTATTCTTTCACTTTCTTTTTATTTTTGTTACTTAGTTGTGATTCCTGGAGGCACCAGATGCTTGGATTCATTTTCTTAATCCATCTATTGATATATATTCTTTGTCTTTTCATTGACTTCAGTCTATTACTGTTTAGAATGATTGGTGACATGTAAATGTCCATCACTGGCATTCCCTTCCCTCTAACTTTGTGGTTTGCTTAATTATTCAGTTCTTTGTACTTGTTCCTCTCTTTGACTTATATCCTAAGTGTTCTTATAATATTTCTTGGAGGGGGAGGTGTTTGATGGATACAAACTCCCTAATATTTTCTCTGTCTGAGAAGTTTCCTTGTATGTTTATCATTCAGGAAAGCGAGCATTCCAGGATACAGTAGTCTTGTTTTTGTTTTGTGTGTTTGTTTTAAGTATTTTGAATATGCCATTCCTTTTTGCTTCTACTTAGTTTTTTTCTTTTCTTTTTTTTTTTTTTTTGAAAAATAAAGATGTCAGTCTAATTGTTACTCTAAAAGGTGGACAGGGACCTGAAGCTGGCCAAGGTCCCACTGCCCAAATACTTTATCAAATGTTGTCTGGGTTCGTCCATCACCTGCATGCACAATTGCAAAGCTGTTCAAGTGTAGGAGAAAACAACAAAGGGATTTATTTAACAAACAGAATAAACAAGAGTTATTGAGACCAATAGTACCTGTTTACTTTACCCAAAGTTGTGTGTGTCCAGAATGGTCCTATACAAAAATAGTTATGATGGCACTGAAGATGTACAGCTCTTCTCTTAAACTATAAGCCTAGTGTCTAAGGTAGTGTCCTCCTGTTACAGGGCAGAGAGAGGGATACCTCTGAATCCCCAAACCTGCCTGCTCTAAATAGGTTCTGCTATCTGCCGCATTAAGACAAAATATATAAGACCTTTAATGGAAAGGAACAATACAATATTACATACAATCAGTGTGCAATACAGCAAACATAAATAATATAGTTTCTAAATCAACCACCCAAATTTACTGATCCTCTTGTGGGTAAAAGTCTACCCAGATTGGACAAACAGCAAAGCAAGTCCTGAAAACCCACTACAAGTCTACAGTATCTTCTGGCAGGGACCTATAATAAAGGGTCAGAAATGGCTGGACAAGTCTTGGAGGAAAAGAAAAAAATCAAAATCAAAATAAACGCTGCCATAGTTAATTCTACACAGGTCTCTCACCCACATCTGTTGTAACCAGTCCAGGACAAAGAAGAAGCAAGCACAGTTTCTTCACGTCTCTCTGCTCCGTGTTCTTCCCTCAGATATCCTTCTGCTTCTTTATCCTGTTTCTATTCTTTTCAGTCTCTTCTCCAGATACTTCTCCCTGCTCAGTTTCACCCTCCTTCTGGTGGTGCAGGGAATCTAGAATCTCCCCTTTTCCTGGGGACCACCCTGTTACATTACTGCCTCTGCAGATCTGGGGCACACAACAACCAGACTCCAGGCCAGGTTTCATTTCATGAAGACAACAGAAGACAAAGCAGGAGGTGCTCTCGGAGCTGCAGGATGTTTCAGCAAAGCATCAAATGAATGACACTCAGGACAGCTGCCACAACAACCAAATGACCTGATAAATGGCCTCACTCATGCAGCTAAGCAAGCTGTAACCATAGCAAAATCAGGAACCTTTTCAGTGGATGGGCCACTTGGAAAGCCTCTTCCTTTCCAAGGTTGGCTACTGAAGGCCTCCACCTTCAGAAGTCCATGGCAGCCTTCTGTAATAATAGCCCAGACTGGGGATGAAATCCAAAAATGCTAAAGCAACTCAAATCTGGGACTCAAACCTTGACTTCTGGAGCTGAGACAAATAGCCTTCTTTTTTTTTTTTTTAACTTGGCCCTTCTTTTTTGCCATTTCTTTCTTCTTTCTTAGCCCATCTTCAAAATCTAATACTTTTCAGCATTTTTCTCTGTGCTGTTTGTCCTCACTAGTGATTCCCTGTAACAGTCCTTTGCTTCAGTCACCTTGTTATAGTTCTTTTATAGATAATGTTTTTGTCCTCATCAGTTTAATTATTTTTCTTTGTTTTGGACTCTCAAGAGTTTTACTATTCTGTGTCTTTTGTAGTTTCCCTTTATCCAGATAGATTTTGCTTCTTATATTTAATGTCCATTTCTTTATCAAGTTTGGGGTGTTCTCCACTGTTTTTCTAAATAGATTCTCAATTCCCTTTACTCCCTTTTTTCCATCTGGGAAGAACCATTCCTATCATTATATTTTCTTTCCTCATGGTGTCAGATAATTATTGAAGTATTTATTCAATGTATTTCATTTCTCTCCTACTGTTCTTTATTTTTTCTTGCCTGTTTTTCATCTTTGACATCACTGATTCATTCTACATCCATGACATTCTCCTGAAATTTTTTTATTCCTCCTGTAAAATCTGTTATTTCTTCTTTAATGTTTCAGTTTTGTATTCCTGTTCATTGATTGTGTTTCTCATAATATTCATTTCCTTTTCTAATATTTCTTTATGCTGTTCTCATTCTTTCGGTTTATTAATCATGACCATCTTGATTTCTGCTAGGTGAAGAATCTCTCTCATATCTGTTTGGATTGATTCTTGAATTCTGTTTTCTTTGTTTTCAATGGCTCACTTGGCCATTGTATTTTTCCTTCTCCCCATTGTTTGCTCTGAGTTTTCTCTGCTGCAGTTGGGGCTTTTATTTTATGTGTCCTTGTACCCCCTCTGTTCTGGGTATTTACTTGATGGTTGCCATAGCTACTTGGGTCTTATAGGATCTGTGGTGATGATAGGTCCTCTTCTAAGGCACTGTTGGCCATATTGTGGTTGCTGGGAGTGCTGATAGGATGCTGAGTAAAGAGGCTACGTCACTTTCAGGACTTTCACTTCCTCTTCAGGAGCAGTGGCTCAGGACCTCTTTCTGGTGGTCAGGCAGGTATACGTTTGCTGAAGATCTGTTATATAAAAGGAGGCCCAAGTGGACAAGACTGTAGTTTGAGTCTGCTTCTGAGTGGCTCAAAAATGCTGAATGGAATGAACTTCTTGGGTGTGGCTTGGGACTGATAGTGAAAAATCTAAGCCCTACATTGCCCAGCTTGGGACACATTCTGCTTGGATGTGCAATGAGTAAGATAAACTTACACTTTATTAAAAACATCAGTTTGTGTTCTTTATGATATTTATATCATTATGGGTTTATGAATTCATTTGTTTCAGAGTTATAATTTCTTACTTTCATTTACTTGAAATTTAAGTTATGTCTGATTTGATCTTTTGCAGCCCTTGCAAGCCACTTCTTATGTCTTTTACCATGTATCCATCAACCTTTGAACTTCCCTTACCTTTTTATACAATAAGATGTTACTGGTTCTTTTCCCACTTGCTTTAGCTTACTGTTCTAAATTTTATTTTTGTTGTGTTCCCTATATCATCATTATTATTACTCAATTGCTTAATTCATTATTACCCTGAAAGTAATTTAATAATTGCTAATCCATAGTTTCAAAAAAAAAAAAAGACAAAATAAAAAGTTCATACTTCCAGGTGACTATGGGCTGTACATAACAAATTTTTTGCTTGAACATTGAAGGTATGCCATAACACATGATAGAATATTCTGGAAATGCTGAGATTTATTGACTCAAGGAATTTAAGGAAACCTGAATCTAACCATTGTCTTACCATTAAGCTAATTATTCTAAGATTTCAGGGGACAAAGTGACAATATCAGTTAATGCTAACTTAGAAAAAAAATCTCAAAATAAGTAAACAACCACAATTAATGGGAGATTCGCTTTCATAGTTGTCACATATTACCTAAAATTTCAAGTATTTTTTTTAAGATTTATTTATTTATTCATACAGAACTGAGGTAAAGGCCACAGATGTGGAGGGTGAGAGGATTCACCAGAGACAGAGTGGGAAGCAGAACAGGCAGATCTACGAAGTACACTGCTGAGGGAGCAACAGGAGAGTCAGGAGAGGTCTGCTGCCCCATGCGAATCTCCTCCGGGGCAGGCGGGGATCGAACTCATGCGGAGGTGTCTTAAGCTTCTTAGTGCTGTGCTTTAACCCACTCTGCCACCAGGGATGGCCAAATTTCCAGTTTTTAATAAAAACATGACATGTATAAAGATTGAAAAAGTATGGTTCAAACATGGGGAAAGCAGAAACCAATAAAAACTCTTCTTCAGGAAGCTAAAATATTGAACTTGGAAGACAGCATTTTAAAATCAGCTATTTAGGCCCTTCCTGGTGGCGCAGCGGGTTAAAGTACAGCACTAAGAAGCTTAAGCCACTTCCACATGAGTTTGATTCCCACCTACCCCAGAGGAGATCCACATGGCGAGGCAGACCTCTCCTGATGCGTCCGCTGCTCCCCTCAGCAGTGTACTTCCTCGATCTGCCTGTTCTGCTCTCCTCTCTGTCTCTGATGAATCCTCTCACCCTCCACATCTCTGGTCTGTACCCCAGCTCTATATGAATAAATAAATAAATCTTTAAAAAAATAAATAAAAACAAATAATAAAATCAGGTATTTAAAATATATTCAGGGTAAGTGAGGCTATGTCTGTAGAAGTAAAAGTATAAGAATAATCTCATCAAATAGAAAATACTAAAAACCCAGAAATTATAGGTAAATAAAACAAATGGAAACTATGCTATTAAAAAGTATTATCATGGAAATGAAAAATTTACTAGAAGGATTCATGTTATATTTGAAATATCTAAAGAAAAATCACTGAGCTTGGAAAAATGTCAACTGATATATATAATCTGATGAATAGAAAAGGAAAAGGATGAATAATATATAAGGTCACTTTAGATAGTGTGGCACACTATTAAACATACCAACACATGATAATAGGAAATCCCACAAAAGAAACAAGAAAGAAATGGGACAGGCTGAATATATCCCAAATTTTCTTAAAAATATTAATATAAATATAAAATATGATTGGTTAAGGCCAAGTAGGATAAATGTGGTGAAATCCAGTCATAGATACAAAGTGTTTGAAGCAGAAGATAAAGTGAAAGATTGGAAGCAGCAAGAGAAAAAAATGAAAGGACTTCTTCAATAATATTAATTCTGGAGGCCAGAAGGTACTGGGATGGCTTTTCAAATTGCTTGGGGTAAAAACCAATAAAAAATTTATTATCAGATAACTATTCTATGTAAATGAAGGTGAAGTGAACCCATTTCCATATAAGTATCTGATAGAATTTATCTCTGTTATACCCCCTAAAACAAGTACTTTTGGGGAAGTTTTCATATGAAGTGAAAAGTAATTAGAAAATAAGTAAACTCTAACTATAAAATTAGAGAACATTAGTAAAGGTGTTAGCTAGTAGGATGAAAAGCACTACAGGACTCCACCCTCTAAATTGTTTCTGCCTTCTACTGCATCAAGAAAAAACATACTCTAATGCTTAAGATCAAAAAGAAAGGAACTTTAATATAGTGTGCAACAAAAAGAAGAGAAGAAAGAATATGTAGTTTCCTATTAATACCCCAAATTAAACACCCCCTTATTGATAAATGCTCAGCCAAACAGGGTTGTCTCAAAGCAGGTTCACTGAGGCCCTAAAGGTGCCACAAGTTAGGGAACCATAGGAAAAGGGCAGAAGGGGCCAGTTTGTCTGAAAGAAAAAGATCAAAATCAAAATACAAGTTAGGATAAAGGCCCACATTGTCAGCCTCCTCATGAGTCACTCACACATGTCTCTTTCTCTTTCAAGTGTCTCCTTCCATGTCTTCAAAGTCCCTGGTACAAGTCCAAGGCTGAGAAGACTGTGCAAGCAGCTTCTTTACTTTCATATCTCCTCTAGCTCCTCTAGGCTTCCTCTGCTTCTTCTTCCTTCACTAGTATTGTTAGGGGAAAAGGATGTCCTAAAGGACCTCTGCAGCGTTTTGTGGCCTCCACCCCCTACATCAATTTCCTGGACTCATGCCCTACTGCAGTGATTAGAAACTACAACTTCCAGAAATACCAAGGAGAGAACTACAAGGACTCAAGGGTGGAGCTAAGCAGACATCCTGGGTAACACCTGCTAGATTCTTTATATTACTTAATTATATTACTTAATTACTTAATTTTGATATTACTTAATTTTGATATTACTTAATTATCAAAAAAACTCTGAATAAATGTGTAATATTTCACCAAAATTGATAAAATTGAGCTATTATAAATCTCTAATGGTAAGAGGGTACTTCCCAGGAAAAAGGAAGGTTCCAGGTTCCTTGTCCCACCTTTGGAGGGTGGAGCTGAGGGAGGAAGAAGAGCTGGAGAGGATACAGGAGTAGAAAGGAACCTGGACAAAAAGGAGACCTTAAGGAGGCACATGGAGCAGAAAGAGACATGTGAAGAAACTGCACTTGTTTTTTGGTCCTGGACTGGTTGGAGCAGAACCTCCATGAGGCGGTTGATGGCAGCTTTTATCTTGATTTTGACTTTTCTCTTTTCTTCCCAGACTTCTCTGTTTCTGATCCTGTTCTATGTGTCCCTACCAGAAGATGCTTTAGACTTGCAGTAGGCTTTCTGGCCTTACGTTGGGCCAATCCAGATTTGTTGGATGCTTACCCATGAGTGGATGTGTAATATTGGGTGCTTGAATGGAAACTATATTCTTTAACTTTGCTGTATTGCACACTAATTGTATTAAAGTTCTTTTCTGTGAAAGGTCTATATGTTTTGTCTTGATGTGGTGGATGGCAGAACCTATTTTGAGCAGGCAAGTTTGGGGATTCTGTGGTATCCCTCTCCCTTCAGCTTTGGCAGCCCAGATGGATGGGCCATCTGAGGTTAGTCAACTGCATGAGGAATTGTGGCTTTCTCATGGCACTGTCTACCATAAACACAAATGAAGTTTTTGGTTTTTCTAGTATATTTCAGATATGTGTAGATTTGTTGTTGAAAAATCTGACTTGGGCCTTGTGGAAGCTGTGTTTAGTAACTTGCTAAGAGGTTTTATTTTGTGAAATTGTTCTATATAGCAGATTTATTCAAAAGGTGGTAGCATGTTGGACCATGTAGCCAGATCAAAGATGGCTTCTGAAGCCACTTGGCAGACTTGTCTGAAACTTCAAAGTTTTTGTTCTTTTGGTCTTCTGCTAAGATTTTTGCATTCTGCTTATGGCTTCTTTGGTTAGCTAAAGTCAAGTTTCTGGGATTTTGGGCTCTTGTGATCTATGCTGTTTTCTACACTTTTCTAACCTTTCTAAAGACAATAAATGGTTCTTCAGTGATATGTTGCTTTGATTTTGGTTTTGATTTTAACTCCTTCTTGAGGAGTTTTGCAAGCCAAGGATAGAGTAGTGGTGTGTATATTAGCAAATATATGTCTGCTTCCCACTGAGAAACATTATAGAAAGCACTCTACATGTCACATGATGTAACTTTACCAGGCTTTCATTCCTGTGTTGTTACTATTTCTCCCTAGTTGAAGAGGTATAATGTGTACTATTTTCTTGAATCTGTTCTTTCAATGTCTGTCCTAGAGTTTCTAACAGAAATAAGGAAATTGTGCCTTTTAATTGAAAGTTAAATGCTCATATTTTGATTTTGCCTTTTCAGGTTCTAATCTAGGAAACCCAAGGATTATAAACTTGGTGGCTAACAGAAGGCTACTTGCTTTTGCTTAAAAGTTAACCACTGATTTTTCTCTTTCAACTGTACAAGATAGGCTAGGATTGAATTCTAATAGGAAGGTTTAAATACTAAAAACCCTAAAAGGATAAATAAGGCCATGTAACTCATAATTATTAGAATTTTTCTTCCTATTTCCTAAGTTTTAGGTTTGTAGGATGACAGCTGAACATTTTGAACTCTTAAATTTATTTTCTTTCTCTCTTTTTTAAAGGTCCAAGACAGTCATTGGAAATCTACTCTTGTGAATTTCACAAGACAAGTTTGTAGTTGGGATTATGATACCCGTATTTCCTAATTATAATTTGCTAGGAACTACTGGTGTGTTGTTCCACTTTTAAACAGCCCATTACTGTTTGGGTTGATGTAGTTAGGAATTTTTAATTCTTATAGATTTTCTTTGCTTACTAAATTATGGAAAATACATGGAAAGGGCATTGTGTAGTCCCCTCTTCACTAATTTCATTTTCAATGTGAATAGCTAATGAATTATTTTTTGAGTTATATTACAACATTTACTTAAAATAATGAAACTCCTTGCTGAGGATGCATCAATTAAGTAATATTTTTTTTTTGTTAATTATTTTCCAAGTTCACAGTGGTTTGGGGATGATACTATCAACATTACTTGGCATATAGAACATGTGTTTAGAGCTAAGAGTATAACAGTTTATTCTACATTTTGGTTTGTATAAAATCTTTAAATTTTAAATTGACTATCTACCTGAATCTGCAGATCAGTGAGTTAACATTTGTCAGTTCACATGGTTTAATTGAAGTGAATATTAAGGAGTCCTGCAAAATAATATCTGTATAAAGATGATGTACTCAGTTCCTCCGCATATTCATAATAAGATTAGTAAAAAAACAGTCAGGAGTTCCTGATGAATTCTGCATACATCAGAATCAATGATACAAAATAAAGACTGAGATAGTACAAAACAGGAGAGGGGAAAAGGCTGCAGTATTGAGTTGTTTTGTTGTTATTAACTCAAGGGAAGATACCCACATAACAGACTTTAAAAATTGCCAATACCCTGGAGAAGAGTGTACAGAGTTGACAGGTAGTATAGGAGCTGCAACAGTTGAGGCTTATTTAAAGAAGGGTGCAAAGTAAAGATCACTGACTTGAATCTATGTCCCCTTAACTAAATACCTTGGGAATTGAACTGTTAGGGAGAGCCAGATCAGATCTCCTCTCTGAACTCACTGAAAAGGCCATTATTAGATGCCTGAGATATTAATACTTGATACACCCTCCTTTCCCTCATGCAGAGCAAAAACCAAGCTAACAATTGAATGATATAACAAACAAGAAGTTAAACACCTATATCTTTGTAACAAGAGGAAGCACTCCATAGTAACACTATGTACTCAGAACGCAAAGGAAACAATTCCTGGCTTGTGATCTTGTCTCAACTGTAGTCCTTGTTGAGCAGTATATCTTTTATTAAAGCATTAGAAGTTGAGGCTAACATGAGACATTTGTGTTCAGCAGATGGTCCAGCAGAGAGGATATTGAATGGCTACCACATAGTGTAGAAGCTTCAATCCTTTCAGTGCTCTGATGACCAGTTACATTTTACTTATTACCCTTTACTGACTATTAATGTTCCAGCTATCAGAACAGGTACAAAGGCATTGGTCTGTGAAATAACAGAAAGGTAAAGAGCCTAAAGAGCCTGGATAAAAACCTAGGATTTTTACCCAGCCTTTTGTAGCTGGGGTATATTGCCAATTTATTATGATAATGTAAGAAACTGCATATTGTAGCTCATAAAAATTAAAAATGCAGAGATAAGCAAATATAGCACAAATGGTAGAGCAAACAAAATACCCCCCCATAAAAAACAACTTTAGAGAAGTCTTAGTCCAGCAGATCTGAAGAATATGTCTGATGAGCAGCTTAAGGTAACAGTTATAACATGGTTGCTGAATTAAGGAAAATAATGAATAATGAAAAACAGGAATACAATTATTACTGTGAAAATATGAAGCTGTTTAAAATAGAAATTATAGCTTAGTTAAAAATACAATAGAGGGTCTTAAGAGAAATGTCAGATAATGGAGAAAATTAATGAAGTTAAACATACAATGTAAATAACAAACACAAATAGAACAACAAAATGATACAAGAATAATTAAATGAACATAGTGTAAGAACTTTCTGGGATAATTTGAAGATAACAAATATCCTAATCAAGTGTTCTTCAATGGAGAATAGTAAGAGAACAACAGAAAGAATTTATTTAGGGACATAATTTCTAAAAACTACTTGAAACAGTGGGAACAACTCAGAAACCTTGGCCTAAGAGGTTCAAAGATTTCCAAACAAAATAAAACCAGAATGACATATTTCAAAACATTATAATAAAACTGTTGAAAGCCATGACAAATACAGAACATAAAACACTTTGAGAAAAAGAAGAGTAACCTCAAAGAATACCTACTACACTGTCTGTGGACTTTTCACTGTTAATTTTACAGGTCAGAAGGGAATAATAGAAGATGTTTAAGTATTCAAAGATTTCAAGACTAGAATACATCATCTCACAAAACTATCATTTAAGACAGAAAGGAGGATAAAGAGATTCTCCTAAAAGCAAAAATTGTAAAGTGACAGAACAATAAATACAGAGGTAACAGAAACCTAAATTATATTATGTGGAGGGGGAGGGGAGTACAATATAACTTAGTAGAATGAGTTTAAGACTAAGTCATCCAAAAGGCCATATATAGTCAATTATGTACTAACCTCAGCTCTTCAAATAAAAATCAATAGGAGAAATATAAGGCAGTGAAGCAAAACATAAAAGGAAGATATCAAACTATAAAAAAGACAAATACAATAATAAAAACCAAATTTACACTAAGAAGAATGGGTTTCAATAGTTAAGTTCACCAACTAAAAGATACAGAGAGGCTCAATGTATTTTAAATCAAAATCTAACCTGTTGTTTACAGGAAACTCTTTTACCATCAGAAACAAGAACAGACTCAGAGTTAAAGGCCAGAAGACAATTTAACAAGCAAATGACAATCAAAACCAGTCAAGAACTGCAATACTTATAGCAGATAAAATAGATTTCCTGTTTAAAAGGCAATATGAATAATTTTTAAAGATTCATTTATTTATGCATACAGAACTAAGTCAATAAGATATAGAAATAGACATTAATTTTGAGTAAGAGCCTAGTACAGCAAGGAGAATGAACACTTATAACTGTTGGAACACCAAGGTACATACATAAAGCAATTGTTAGTAGAGCTGAAAAGAATCCTATTGGGGGATTTTAATTCTGCAAATACAAATATAGAGAAAATCAACAAGACAGAGAGTAATCAGGAAACAGTTTCCTTAAATGAGGAGAGAAGTATCAGAAAATTGTACAACACTTCACCCCAAAACCACTGTGTGTACATTTTTTTCCAAAGGCATATAGCATACTTTCATGAAAAGATGGTATAATAAGATACAAGTAAACTTACAAAGAAAGAAATCATATTGATTACTATAACCATGTGCCCAAAAGGTAGCAATCGATTTAAAAAAAAAAAAAGGAAAAACCTTAAGTACATGGAAAGTAAATTATGGGCTGCTCAATAGATACTGCATAAAATAAAAAAAGCAGAAATCAAACATACCTCAAGAGCAATAAAAGTGAGAAAACAGTCATATGAATTTATGAGATACAACAAAAGCAATGAGATGGAAGATAATTGCAATACAATACCTCATTAAGAATCAAGAAAAATAGCAAAACCTTACTATTACAGTAAGTTACTATTACAGTAACTAGACAATCAAGACCTAAAGTTAGTAGAAAGAAGGAAATGATAAGAGTAGAAATTAAGATAAAAAAGAACACAAACCACACATAATCCATAAAAATAAGATTTATCAAGAGGATAAAATAGATGATCCTAGCATGAAGGTTAATAAGAACGGACAATATATTAAACAGAATCATAAGTGAAACAGGGGAAATACCACAGATGACATAGAAATGAAAAAGTTCCTAAGTGATTACTATGAATAACTACATACTAAAAAATTGATAACATTAAAGAAATGGGCACAGTTTTAGAATAATATAATTTACCAAGGTGAAACCAGAAGAAACATAAGAGTTGATTAACTCAACCAAAGTCCTGAATATTGAAACAGCAATAAATCCATCAACCCAAAACAAGATTCCAGGTCAAAGAAATTTACAAATGGATCCTATCAAATCTTTATAGAATAACTTATGCCCATGTTTCTAAAATATTTTCTAAAGTTTCATGAAATGAGAATGCCCTTTAATCCATTTACTAAAACTAACATCATCTTAATACTGAAATTGCATATTAATAACAACTGAAATTACATATTAATAACACAAGAAAAGAAAGTTAGAAGCCAGCATACATGATAAATGTTGATGAGAAAACATTTAAAATAATTCAACAATGTCATACATTATGTTCAAGTGGTATACTAGGATGCAAAAATGGTTTAGTATACATAAATAAATCAGTAATAAATTACATTAAAAAATAAGGAAAACTACAAATCATAATGTAAATAGATGCGAGGACATCACTTGATAAGATTCAGTCCCAGTTATAATAAAATTCTAAATTTAATGGGAAGCCTAACTCAGTAATAAAACCTGATATGTTACAAATTTATAGTCAGTAATAATGGTGAAAACTGAAAGCTTCCTTTTAATATCAGGCTACAATACTAGAGCAATTGCTAGAGCAATCAGACTACAATAAGAAACAAATTAATGCAGGTTGTACAAAAAGTGAAACTATCATTAAGTGTAGATAGTATAATGCTATATATACAAAGACCTAAAGACTCTGCCAGAAAGCTATTAGTGACAATAAATGAATATAGTAAAATGCAGGTTCCAAAATTAACCTTAAAAATCTATTAAAATATAAATAAACATGGTGAAAAAATTATGGTACTAATTCCATTGATAATCTCCTCAAAGAATCATATACCTGGAATAAACCAAGAAAGTTAAGGGCTTACACAATAACATGTATAAGACATTTTTAAATGATATAGATCATAACTTAAGAAGATGGAAAGACAAACCATGCTGATGTAGTGGGAGAATGAATATAGTTAAAAATGACAGTTCTGGCCCTCCCTGGTGGCGCAGCGGGTTAAAGTACTGCACTAAGAAGCCTAGGCCACTTTCGCATGAGTTTGATCCCCGCCTGCCCCTGAAGTGACCACATGGCGTGGCAGACCTCTCCTGACCGACCCACTGCTGCCCTCAGCAGTGTACTTTGTTGATCTGCCTGTTCTGCTCCCCACTCTGTCCCTGGTGAATCCTCTCACCCTCTACATCTCTGGCCTGTATCCCAGTTCTGTATGAATAAATAAATAAATCTTAAAAAAAATTACAGTTTCTACAAAAGAACTGCATTATATGTACAAAAGTTACATATAAATTTAATATGATGCTATTTAGTATAAACAGTCTTTAAAGCTTTAAAATAAAAAGAAAATTTGTGTGAAACATAATTTGTCTTGACTACTAAACAATCCTGAGAAAAAATGAATCATCACCTCACCTGATTTTGTTAGTCTATAATGCAATAGTAATTAAAATAATATACAAATAGAATAAAAATAGAGACATGGGTCTAAGTTTTCAAAAATCCAGAAATAAATCCACCTGCTACCCATACACAATGTTTAATTAATTAATGATGCAGATTTGTGGACAAGTAATCTTTGACAAAGGAACAAAAATGAGCAATGGAACACAGACAGTTTGTTCAATAAATGGTGATGGGAAAACTGGACTAATAAATGAAAAATAATGAAGCTAGACTACTACCTGACACCATATACAAAAAAAAAAATTCAAAATGGATCAAAGAATTAGATGAAAGACCTGAAATCATATAATATATAGAAGAAAATATAGGCAAAACACAACATGACATGCATTTCAGTAACATCTTTAAAGACTCATCACTCAAAGATAATGAAGGAAAAGATAAACAGATGGGACTACATCAAACTGAAAAGCTTCTGTACAGCAAAAGAGACATTAACCAAGACAGATAGACACCCTACTGACTGGGAATAAAGGACTGTCCACAAATTTATACAAATAACTCATATGACTCAACAAAAACAAAACAAACAATCCAATCAAAAAATGGGCAGAAGAAAAGTCACTTTTCCAAAGAGGAAATACAAACGGCCTATGGGCACATGAAATAATGTTCAACATCCCTCATAATCAGGGAAATGCAAATTAAAACCACAGTGAGATACCACCTTACACCAGTATGAATAACACATATTATAAAAACTAGCAAAAACAAATTTAGTGAGGATGTGGTGAAAAAAGAATTCTTTTACACTGATGGTGGGAATGCAAATTGGTCCAGTTGCTATGGGAAGTTGTATGGAGTCCCTCAGTCTACTATAAATGGAGCTAGCATATGACCCAGCAATTCCACCCCTGGGGATCTACCCAAAGGATATAATATCATTAATTCAAAAGAATATATATACACCCCTATGTTTATTGTAGTAAGATTTATAATAGCTAAGATGAAGAACCACCCAAATGCCTAAAAATTGATGATTGGATCAAGAAGATGTGGTATCTAGAAACAATGGATACTATTCAGCAATCAAGAAATATAAAGTAATGTCATTCACAGCAACATGGATGGAAGGTGACAGGATTATGCTCAGTGAAATAAGTTATAAGGAAACAGAAAAATGCCAGATAATTTTACTAATAGGAGGAATATAGGGACTTAAAGGGAAAAATGATAACAACAGCACAAACACAATAGAAGAAAACAAAAATAAACAACTACACATCAGAGATACTCAGTAGGGGAGAGGTAGAGAAAGGGATCAAAATGAGAGTGGGAAGAACACAGGGGACTATGGAGATGGTCCATGGGTGAATTGGTAGAAACTTTGGAGACTACACCTGAGAAAAGAAAGCAAACATTGTGAGAAAAAAATAAATAAATAGAATTAATAAAACAGTGCAAAAAGAAAAAACAAAAAAAGGAACTTATAGACTCCTTAGGCTACATTTACTAATTCATTGACAAATCATGTTCCAAGAATAGATGGAATAATAAATGCCTAAATAACACATTTAAACTTGGGCCTTCTTCATGGTGCAAGGGGTTAAATTTCAGGACTATGATGACATGGGCAACCACTGCAGCATACGTTCCATCCCTGGCCGAGAAGATAACCCATATGACACAGCAGATTCACCTGTCTCATCCACTGCTCCCCTTGACATTGTATTTCAGTCAATCTGTCTGCTCTGCTCCCACTCTGTCTCTAGTGAAGCCTCTCCCCCCTCCCCATGAACTCTGGACTATACCTCTGAAGTACACTCGAGCTCTTTATGCATAAAATAAATAAAATAAAATAAAACAAAAATCTTTTTTAAAAATGTAGTGATGATAATATGTGGGGGAAGGAGTCTTGTCAAATGGTACTGGAAAAATTGGACAGTGATATATAAAAGAATTAAGTTGCATCATTCTCTTAACTCCATTCACAAAAATGACTTATGATTTAGGTATAGGATTTGCAATGATAAAAATAAGAGAATCGGCCCTCCCTGGTGGCGCAGCTGGTTAAAGCACTGCACTGAGAAGCTAAAGCCACTTCCACATGAGTTCAATTCCCGCCTGCCCCAGGGTGACCACATGGCATGGCAGACCTCTCCTGACCCGCCCGCTGCTCCCCTCAGCAGTGTACTTCGTCGATCTGCCTGTTCTGCTCCCCACTCTGTCTCTGATGAAGCCTCTCACCGCCCCTGAGCCTCTGGCCTGTACCCCAGTTCTGTATGCACAAATAAATATTAAAAAAAATAATAAGAGAATCATTGGTTATCCATTCTATGTCATCAATGGTAAAGATATTTTTGGGGACTCAGTCCCTATGGGAAGTAAATGAAAGTAGAAGCAAACAGTTGGGGTTATGTCTAATTGATAAGTTCTTACACAGTGAAAGAAAATATAAATAGGTTGAAAAAACATCCAAGAGAGTGAGGGTAAAATACACATACACAACTGAACAAAGGCTTATATCCAAGATATACAAATAACATATTTCATGTAACAACAAAAAACAAACCAATTAATAAGTGGACAGATGGTTTGAATAGACAGATTGATCAAAAACATCTAGAACACCAATAGGTTCATGGAAAAATGTTCATCCTCACTTTTAATAAGAGAGATGGATGTCAAACCACAGTGAAATATCATCCCATATCTATGAGTATGACACATATTAAAAAACTCTCAAGTACTGGAACGGATGTAGAAAAAGAGGAACCGTATTTTACATCGGTGTGAATGTAGACTGGTACAGCCAGTTTGGGGATTTACTTTAAAATTATAAAAATGGGGCCCTCCCTGTGGCACAAGGGTTAGGACGCAACACTGCAAGCTAGCTGCAGCCACTTCAGCATGAATTCGACCCCCGCCCAGGAGGTGACCCACATGGCATGGCAGACCTCTTACCCAGCTGCTACCCCCCCTCAGCAGTGCAATTCATTGATCTGCCTATTCTGCTCCACGCTCTGTTTCTGGTGAAGCCGCTCATCACCCCTG
>NW_004567113.1:428288-465354 GCF_000260355.1 Condylura cristata
TATATATGGAGTATTGTATGGCTCAAAATTTCTACTTTGGGCATCTACTCCATGATGATGTAACCACCAATTCAGTGCTTATCACAACACTATTAATAATACCTATGACATAGAGACAACTTCAGTGTCTGTTTATAGAAGTTTGGATTAAGATGTGTAGTATATCTGTATTATAGGATAAAATTCAACCATAAGTAAAGAAGTAAAATGGTACAATTTATTGGATAATGGAAAGTATTCAGGCATCATGTGATATAAGGCAAGGCAAAATGACAAAGACAAATACTGAATGTTTATATAGGATGATTCAACAAAGCAAAATAATTATAAAAACTAACAGATACTAATAAATGGAATAATGCTTCTGAGGTTAAGAGGTAAGAAAAAGAGACTTAAGGGGAAGCATTATAAGGGATGATGGTGGGTCTGGGGAGGGGAGGAAAATAACAAATGGACAATAAGTTAATGAAATGATTCTCAACATGATTAACAATTAGGGAATTGAAAATCATAACTGTGATTGTTTTGCATTGAATCACTTCATACACATTTGGTTTGACTGTTATCTAAAAAATAACATTACGTTGACAATTCTATCACATACATAAATATAAATGAAGATTTTTTTAGTGTTGTACAGTAAAAAGATTTTGCTAAGAGATTGGTGTGTCTATGTATGTGTGTCATCTTTGTTTCTTCTGGACTGTCTTCTTACAATTGTTAAACATTTGAATCACAAAATTTCAATAATGTAAATTAGCCTGAACAAAATTCCTTGAACATAATTTTGTCCCAAATTACTGTGTTAAAATCAATATAAAACTGTAGCACATTTTTTTAGATTATAAAATTATGATGTAAAATAGTTTTATCAAAACGTTCTACATTAAAACAATGCTTTTAAAAAAAGTTTAGGCTATCATAAATCTATAAATTAGATATGCTCTTGCCTAAAATAGATAAAATTATTTATCTAACATAGTAATATTAGAGTTCTAATTATTTTGCCATAAAAATGAATATGTACATTTAAGTAATTATATTGAAATGATGGTGTAGTTATTTTAGCAAAAGGAAGTGTGGCTCAACACTTTCTGTTTTCCTGAAGTGCTGCAAATTATAGCAATATTTGGTGTTGTTACTGACTCAAAGGAATAGACTGCTTTCAATTCTTAGAAGATGTCATGGTTTCTACTAGCATCTGGTGCACTGCTGGTAATGTGAGGCTCAATTTTCTGTGCTAATCTGCTAGTATTAAAGTGTTTGTCTTTGCACCGTTGGACCCAAAACCTTTGTGTTATCTGATTGCCATATTTAGTTTTGTATTATAGTTAAGAATGTCAAGTCAGTGGATATACTCTGTACTATTAGGATTGATGAAATAGGTCTTTCCATTTTTATTCATGGTTCTATTCCTTATAGGATTTACAGAGGTTGAATTTTGAAATCATGTATCAACTAATCTACCTACTTATGGTGATGATATCTTGCTTTTATATCATGCCTTATACTGTTATAACATCATGTATGTTGGACCTGAATGTCCAAAGTGAAGAGGGTAGTATACCTTGCTGTTATTTATGCCATAATAAAAGGGATGTTACATCTCAGTAACCCAAACACATTGAAAACCACAGTACTGGGAATATTGTTAGTGGTAACATGGATTAATTATTTTTATTTACATAACAAGATCCCCCATATTTGTTGGATAATGGCTGCCAAAAAGTCACAATTATGTTAATAACTCAAATATATTTATCTTGTCTCTACCTGTGTATGTAGAGCATCTCTGGCCTTCTGCAAAGGTTCCCTTTCCAGGAGTTTCTGGAAGCCTTTAAAAGCTATCTCAACCATATTTCAGAGCAAGTTTGTTTCCAATGAGATAGCTGCTGCTCCAACAGCTACTTCAGTCTCCCGCTAGATGGTGCTCACTCCTTGGCTTTTCCCCTTGTAGTTGATCACCGCTAATGCTACAGAGCTAAAGAGCTGAGATGCTCTTTTTTTTTTTTCCCTGTGTTCAGATACATTAGGTCCAAAAATAGCCCCCCCCTTTTTTTTTAAGATTTATTTATTCATACAGAACTGGGATATAAATCAGAGGTGCAGGAGCGGTGAGAGTCTTCACCAGAGGAAGAGCAGGGAGCAGAACAGGCAGATGGAAGAAGCACACTGCTGCGGTAACCTGCGGGCGGGTCAGGAAAGGTCTACTGCACCATGTGGATCACCTCCGGGTGGGGGGATCGAGTTTGAAGAGAAAGAACTGCGGCTAGCTTGCAGTGCTGCATCTGAACCCATTGAGCCACCAGAGAAGGCTCTTATTTATTTATTCTTTAAACCAGTGTTTTAATTAAACAGATTTTTAGGTTTTTCTTTTTTATTCATCATGTTTCTTTTGTACTCTCTGGTTACAAGAATACATTCAGTGGGGACAATCTTTGGCAAACTCAACAGAAAATAGTATTTTGTATTGAACTCTTTTGACACCAAAATTTTCTTAAGGGGTGAGTTTCATCATGATTAACTTTTGTATGACTACTTTTCACCTTTTGATTACTTTGAACTGTTAGTTTCCAGAGGTCCAAAATGTGCCTGAATCCTATTTCACCTTGCTTCAATGTGCTGGTAACTCCCTGGAAATTAACTTTAACATCCTCCACCACCACAAACAACAAAAAACCAATGATACTTACTGAAATTAAACCGTGAATTTTTGAGAAAAACTATAATCCAATTTCTTAGTGACATCACATCTTTTAAAAAATAGTTACAAATGTCTCATTTTACTTCATGCAATCAGCAAAATTTGGTCAAAGAATGTGTTGGTCCCTATTTAATTCTTTACCATGGGTGGGTGAAGAAGGGAAAGCTTAGTACATTGTATTTTATTCTACAACACCTGAAGGCTAGTTGTCAATTCTAGAAAGGCTAGTGAGGGCTAGTAATAAGTTCTAGGGAAAAAAAGTATTCCATGGTAGAATTTCAGTGCTATATCAGCTTTTTTTTGTGACTTTGTTGTGGCATTCTAATGCTTATGGAGTGGTGCTACTAACTAGAAGAAATGGTGTCTTTACAACTCATAAGGAAGAAATGGCAATTCTTCCAATTTTTTTCAAACAATCCATCGCAAGAATAAAGAGAGTATTAATATTCTTTCACTTCATGTTATGTAATAACATTGGTGCAACTAACCAAGGGTATTAGTAGTTTTGAGATTTGGTTTCTATTTACTATCTATCCTTTTCTCCAATGACTAAAGGGTTCAACTTGAGACTTTTTTTTTTCACTCATTGAGGTCTTTTTCTAGTTCTGTACTGTGATTTTTTTCTCTAGAAGTGCCTTTAAGTTTCTGACATGTAGATGTTACCATCTGAGTTTCTAGCTGTAACTATTTAAGTTTACTTTATATACTTATATTGAAAATTTTGTGGGAGTGAGATACTGGTTTGAGTCACTATTTTAAATTAGAATCATGCTTTATAGAAACTTACTATTTCTACTTATTTATTTAATGTTAAACATTGTTAGGTGTTTTTTTTTACAATATTCCAGAATAGTAACAGTCATCTAGAATAATTGACACACTGGTCTATGCAATTAAACTATATGGTGTGGTGATTTACTTCAAAATATATATTAGTTATTTTATTCTAAATTAATTTCAAAACTATTTTTTACAAATGTGAATTAAAATTTGAGTTCAACAGACAGAAATTTATCTTATACTATCAATTAAAAATAAGTTTAGGCCCTCCCTGATGGTGCAGCGGGTTAAAGCACAGCACAAAGAAGCTTTAGCCACTTCCGCATGAGTTCGATCCCCACCTGCCCTAGAGGAGATCCACATGGCGCGGCAGACCTCTCCTGACTGGCCCACTGCTACCCTCAGCAGTGTACTTCGTCAATCTGCCTGTTCTGCACCCCACTCTGTCTCTGGTATATCTTCTCACCCTCTGCATCTCTGGGCTGTACCCCAGTTCTGTATGAGTACATAAATAAAATCTTTTAAAAAAAAAGTTTAAAATAAAGTTTTATTTAAAGTTTAAATAATTGCTCATTTGCTCACAAAGAATGTATTAGGCCAACTTAAGAGAATCCCTGTAAGAGAAACTTCTTGTTATACATTATTATGTCTAATAAAACCAGCTGTTGCAAGTTCTCCAAAATGAACTTAACATTTCATAGTTAACTTGACATTTGTTGCAATGAATGAGAAAAATGATGATTGTTGCTTTCTTGTCACATATACTTTCTTTTGTAAGGTCTGATGCTAACTCAAACATTAACAAAAAAATGAACTGAGGGAAGAATTTAATTTATTTTTACATATTTGTTTCACTTTGAAAATTTTATATGAACATGTTATAGTTTTATTTTCTAGTATTTATTTTTACTTATACATCAAGAACTGGGATGTAGGCTAGCGGAATGGAGGGTGAGAGGATTCACCCGAGATAGAGTGGGGAGCAGATGAGGTGGAAATACACTACTGAAATACACTACTGAAGGGAGAACCAGGTGAGACAGGAGAGGTCTGTTGCACCATGTGGGTGATCACCCTGGGGTGGGGGGAAGGGGTCAAACTCATGCCATTAATGACTGATTATGGCAGTTTGATAGCCCTGAGTCTTTAATCCCTTAGCCATGATGGAGGCCCAGAAAATGTTATAGTTTTAAATATCAGGTAGTTATCTAATTTCTATGATGCTATTTGGATTTTAATCTAATTTCTTAAGATAAGCTTAATTTGTCTTTAATAAATGTCATCTTTAATAGATTTTCCTTTTCCTACATCTTACAACTCAGCCCCTCCCTTCCATTTTTAAATTATGAAGAGTTAATTTGCATTACCCTTAATGTTTAGGTTGCTGAATGAACTGTCAAAAGCAAAGTTGTTCATATTGGTTGAGGATATGTCAAAACTAGGGCACTTCTCTGAGAATACTAACACTGGGGTGGTATGGGACACAAAAGTAATTATTTAGCTTGAAATCTCTCTGAGATTTCTGAGGAGTCATCAATGAGCCAGCCCCTTTGACTAATGCTATTCTTGTTTTAGATCTAGACCTAGGTAATGTTAAATATTAATTTATGATTTATACTACAATTTTATCTTCTTTTTTTTTTCCCAAGAATTTTTCCAGTGCAACTTTGAAATACAAAGGAATACATTTTGGCAATTCTTTGGGAAGATTGCAGTTCCCTGTAAAGACATGGCCTGGTCCTGGACAGTATGACATAGTCCAGTGAGTAAATTACTACACTTGTTATTGGGAATAGGCCTAGGTTCTGCTGCCTGTCCACCAAAAGACAATAAGCAGAGACAGGCATTGAATGTGTAAATGTTTTTATTTTTCAGATCACTGGCCACTTATCTAAGAGAATGGTGGGCATAGTATGCTTAAGAGACAATTCTGCCATGGCCATTGATCTGAGAATGGAGAGACCATTCTGCCATTCATCTCAAGTTGGCCCTTCTATAATGAGTTAGACAGACAGTTACTAGCAAATAGCTCATCAGAACAGCCTATCATAGTTGATGTTTTTGGTATTCATCATGTTTATCTCCATTATCAGCCTCCTGTTATCTTGACCTTGGTACATCCTGGCCTTCTTGGTTACTTTTTGATGTTGTCAACATCTGACACTCATTTGAGCATCAATGGGCAGGAAACTCAGTTCAAAGCAAAAGTTTTAATTTAAAGAAAACAGATTATTAACGTGTTTTGTGTATGTGCAACCTATGCGTGGTATGCTATGTGCAGATTCCTGTACGAGGTATGGTACCTTTACCTTCCTCCCCGGCTCTCTATAGAGTATTGACTGGAAAGTGTTTTTGATTTAGACTAGACAATAGTATTATAGAAGAAAAAAATCAATATAAAAACTCCAAGCAGTATTACATTTTGAAGCTCTCTGCACAAAAGTTATTTTTTGCTTTTTGTGAGCTAGTTACTGTTATGTTTTACATGTATTGACTTCTAAAATCACCACAAATCTCTGTGCAGCTAATATTGTTTTACCTATTTCATTAGTGAACAATGAAAGGAAGAGAATAAATAACATATTAAATATTATGTGGTTATCAGGCTGAATGAGGGGCATCTCAGGACCCCCAAACCTGTCTAAGATTCTCTTAGAGGGTCCTACAAATATGCCACTGAAGACAAAACATACTCTCCTCTAGTTCATATGACCTTCAGTGGAAAACAACTTTAATACAATTAGTGTGCTACAGAGGGAAGGGAAAAACTGTAGTTTAAAATAATTTCCAATTAAACAAACCAGAGTTACCCATCCTCCCCTGGTACGTACCCAGACAAACAGAACTGGCCCAAAGCAGGACTGCTGAGGCCCCTCAAATTGTCTTCCCTTTAGGGAATTTATCCTCTGTTGTCTTTTTTATTATTCTAATAATGGGAGATTCATTTGTAAACATATTCATTTAGTAGTTACAGTAGAACATTGTGTAAGCCTACCTTTTATCTTTGTAATTCTTCTTAACAAAACAAACAACATTTATCAAATATTCTAACTTTGATCATCCATTTTTGACATATGCTTTTTTGTTGTTGTTGTTTAGTAGTCTAACTATTCTTTTGTTCTTCTACTTTAGCAACTTGCTTAACTACCTATCCATTTGAAGGTTTAATGAACTCAAAGAGAATCTTTTTTTGAGAGATATAACTCTAAGATGACTGTTTCTATCCATTCTACTACATTAAATGCTTCAGAAATTTGCTTGATAGTTTTTCCCCTAGTAGATCCTGTTACTTCCTCAACCCTGCCTTTTTTCATTCTCCTATTTTTTTAAATGTTAATTCCTCTTTGATCTCTGTTATCTTTTACTTCTTCACATTTGCTTATAGAAATATATTCATGTAGATTGCATTGCAGACTGCCTTAGTTATTTTGTCATTTCATATTTTTCTACTCTCTGGTTTGGTGCCTTCACTGTACATTTTATTTGGAATTATCTTGTTTCTTTAACCATGTTTTTTTTTTATTTTATTTTATTGGTTGAGTTAGAATGTCTGGGAGGCTTAACATAATATAAAGATTTATATAGTTTAAATAGTTTATAGGTGTCATTTAGGGGATAGCAATAATATGAGATAAGTATCCCTTTTGATATCCCAAATAAATTTTTTATGTATAAAATGATATGAGATTTTTAAATAAATTCTTTTATTGAGTTTGGTATGTATAAACTCAGTTAAATCAGCACCTAACAATGACCTTTCCCTGATCAAGATGTCTGGTCTGTGGTATCCTGTGACTCATAATCCAAGGCGCCTCCATATAAATTGAGTTAGGTGATGGTGCTGGATTACTGTGCTGTGGCTACTCCTTCCCCTTTTATAGAAGCTACCTCTGCAATAGAATGAGAATGCTCATTGTATGTTTAAATTGTAGTGTCAGACACATAAAGGCAAAATTACATTCACTTAAGCTTCTATTTTTAATGAGTTCTATTATGATTTTTAATCTGTTATGTTCAGAAAATTTTTCTGGAAACAGTTAATATAACATTTAAAATATGTTTAAGACATAGAAATAGAATTACAATAAGTTTACAGCATTCGAATGTATTTTTTTTTAAGGATTTATTTATTTGTACATACAGAACTGGGGTACAGGCCAGAGGCTCAGGGGTGGCGAGAGGTTTCACCAGAGACAGAGCGGGGAGCAGAACAGGCAGATCGATGAAGTACACTGCTGAGGGGAGCAGCGGGCGGGTCAGGAGGCGGGTCAGGAGAGGTCTGCCATGCCATGTGGTCACCTCTGGGGCAGGCGAGAATCGAACTCATGCGGAAGTGGCTTTAGCTTCTCAGTGCTGTGCTTTATCCCGCTGCACCACCAGGGAGGGCCAATTGAATGTATTTTTTTTCAGCATAGCTAGAAGGTATTTTACATTCATATGGGCCTTATATGGCACTAAGTACAATATTTATTATTATCTCCTTTGTGAATTGGTTATTGCTATTTCCAATAACAAATAAATAATCTAGTATGGAGCTTAAAAAAGTTAGGTGATCTCTTATCACTCTGCTAGTAGATCAAAATGCTAGGATTAGCATGTGACTACAAAGCTTGAGCTCTTAATTACTGCTTTTTTGAAGTTGTTAAATTTCAATGAAAATAAGTTTTATTTTCATCTTCAATTACCTATTTATGCTTTTTTTTTCTGATTGTTTTCTGGTATAAACTACATAGGGTTATTTTCTCCTTACTTTAATCACAGTTGAAATAATAAAGGATTTGGAATTTAATTATATTTTTTGGTGAATAGATACACAAGAAACTTTTTTCTTTCATTTTTTTTATTTTAGAAATATATCTTTCACATTATTCTTCATTTTGTACATTTTTTTTCATGTCAGCTGTAATTCCTGTGGACGTACATCTACCACTTCACCCATTTGCCATCACCATAGTCCCATGTGCTCTTTTCACTCTGTTAGATCTTGTTCCCTTCTCTTCCTCCATAGAATGTCTCTGGTTTATAGTTGTTAGTTGATGTTCTTTTCTACATTATTACAATTACTGTTCTTTTTTGCTTTATTACAATTACACACACATATACATATGTGTATATATATATTTTTTTCCTGATCCCTTAACCTTCTATGAGTACTATGAGTAAAACCAGTATACACACACACACACATACCTATATAAATAAATATAAGTAGAAATATACACACAATGGGAATGTTAGACAGCAATCAGAAAAGATAAACTCATGCCTTTTGTAGCAACATGGATGGAACTGGAAAAAGTCATGCTAAATGAAATAAGAAAAACATAGGGACCTTTATTTGGTAGTTTTTAATTTAAACTCAATGACATAAATTCCACATCCTGTATTTTCTGTTGGAGTCATTATTATATTAGACTTATTATAATATTCTGAATTAAAATTGCAGAAGTAACTAACATACATGATTCATTTTATGCTCTTAGATGTTCTTATTGTTTACTTTTGAAATAGAAAATGTTGATGTAAAGTTGTTTTTTTATTATATGAAGATTTATATATTTGAAATTGATAATGTCTCAATTCTGTATGAATTTTCTAAAGGAAAAAGGTGCCACGTTATGAAAACATTAACATCAAGAAAGATCAAAAGCAAGATTATTGTTCATATCTTCCACGATTTTATGAAGTAATAATAATCCAGGAGGAAAAAAAAGTAAGTAAATAATTAGCTATTTTATCTGCTGTATAGATTTTAGTTCACTGAAACTTACTATCATGGATTTAGCATACTCTTAGACTACTATGTCTGGTAGTTGTTACTCAACTAATATTATGGAAAGATATGGAAAGATTGTTTACTTATTTATTTTTTACATCAGTCTTTATTTTGTGCATTTTTCCATCTTGGGTATAATCACCATGGACTTTCTATCACCATTTTACCTGTATGCAATCACCATAGTCTACTGCACCTTTCCAACCCCATTTTTGATACCATATTCCCCTTTCCTCTTCACTCCTATAATATGTCTCTGGTATACAGTTCATTGTTTTTCATTTTTCCATTACATTTTTTTTTGTTTGTTTGTTTGCTTGTTTCCGTGATCCCTTACACTCCTGCTATGAGTGAACCCATCCGATATTTTTCTTTTTCTTTCTGGCTATTTCAGTAAGTATGATCCCTTCCAGCTCCATCCATGCTGCTGCAAAATGCATGAGTTTATCCTTTTTGATTGCTGAGTAATATTCTATGGTGTAAATGCACCACATCGTTTTAATTCAGTCATCAACTTTTGGGCATTTGGGCTGATTTTACATCTCCCATACTGTAAATAGAGCAGCAGCAAACATAGGGGTGCAATTGTCCTTTTGAATCAATGCTTTTGTGTCTTTTGGATAGATACATAGGAGTCTAGGAGTGCAATTTTGGATCATATGGAAGCTCCATTTTTAGCAGTTTGAGATACCACCAAACAGCTTTCCATAGTGGTTGTACCAGTTTGCTTTTCCACCAGCAGTGTAAGAGCGTTCCTTTTATTCCACACCCTCACCAACACTTGTTGTTGCTTGTTGTTTTAATATGTGCCGCTCTCACTGGTGTGAGATAGCATCTCATTGTGGTTTTAATTTGCATCTCCCTTATTATAAGTGATGTTGAACATTTTTTCATGTCTTTTGGCTGACTGCATTTCCTCTTTGGAGAAGTGTCTCTTTAGCTCTTCTGCCCATTTTTTGATGGGGTTATTCACTTTAATTTTGTTGAGTTTCATCAGCTTTTAGTATATCTTTGTGATCAATACTTTATCATTAGTATTGTGTGAGAAAACTTTCTCCCAGCTAGTCTATTTTTTGTAATGTCTCTTGCTGTTCAGAAGCTCTTTAACATGATAGAGTCTCAGCTGTTTATACTTTTCTTCACTATCCTTGCTTTGGGCATTGCATCTTTTAATATGTTACTGAGGTATATGTTGTATAGTGTTTTGCCCACATTTTCTTTCTGATATTTTATGGTTTTAGGTCTTATGTCTAGTTCTCTACCCACTTAGAGTTGGTTCTGGTACATGGTGTGGGGTAGTGGGAGGTAGCTTCATTGTTTTGCATATAGCAGCCCA
This sequence comes from Condylura cristata, assembly GCF_000260355.1. Taxonomy (NCBI): domain Eukaryota; kingdom Metazoa; phylum Chordata; class Mammalia; order Eulipotyphla; family Talpidae; genus Condylura; species Condylura cristata. Next base: position 438,885 of record NW_004567113.1, read on the forward strand.
GTTTTCCCAGCACCATTTGTTGAACAAAATTTCTTTGTCCCACTGCACACTCTTTGCTCCTTTGTCAAAGACTAGCTGTCCATAACATGTGGGTTTATATCTGGGATTTCTATTCCAATCCACTGGTCTGTGTGTCTGTGTATGTTCCAGTGCTAAGCAGTTTTGATTGTTATGGCTTTGTAGAATAGCTTGAAGTCTGGGACTGAAATGCCTCTGTTCTCTTAAGTATTAGTCAGGAGAATTTTAGCTATTTGAGGTTTTTTTTTGTGATTCCATATAAATATCATCAATATTTGTTCTATTTCTTTGAAGACTGTCTTTGGAACTTTCATTGGAATAGCATTAAATCTGTATATCACTTTTTGATAAGATGGCCATTTTAACAATGTTAATTCTTTCAATCCATGAACATGAGATGTCTTTCCATTTCTTTGTGTCTTTTTGTATTTCTCTTAATAGTAATTTACAATTTTCTTTGTATAGATCTTTTATCTCTGTTGTTAGGTTTATTCCCAGGTATTTGATCCTTTTTGTTTCAATTGCAACAAGGATTTTTAAAATTTCTACTTCTGATTTTTTTTGTCTGTGTGTGTGTGTATAGGAAGGCCACTGACTTTTGTGTGTTCACTTTATATCCTGCTACTTTACTAAACTGATTAATTATTTTGAATAGTTTCTCCATGGAGGTTTTAGGTTGTTCCATGTACATTATCATATCATCTGCAAATAGAGATAGTTTTACTTCTTCTTTCCCTGTTTGGATTGCTCGTATGTCTTTTTCTTATCTTTTCACTCAGGCTAGGACTTCCAGTGTTATATTGATGAGCAGTGGTGACAGTGGACATCCTTTCATCTTTACTCCATCGAAGATAATATTGGCTCTGGGTTTGTCATATATGGCTTGTATCATGTTGAGGTATGTTCCTTCTATACTGAGAACTCTGAAGACTTTAAGCATGAATGGATGTTGAATTCTATTGAATGCCTTTCTGTATCTATTTATATGATTATAAGTTTTTTATTTTTCTGTTGGTTGATGTGATGGATTATGTTAATCCCTTGTGCTCCTGGGATAAAGCCCAGTTGGTCATAGTGTGTTATTCTTTCAATGCATTGATGGATTCTTTAGGCTAACATTTTGTTGAGGGTGTTTGCATCAGTGTTCATTAGGGTGATTGATCTGATGTTTTCTTTTTTTGTTGTTGTTGTCTTTTATGGTTTTGATATTAGTGTGATATTTGCTTCAAAAAAAGTATTTGGTAGTTTTCTTTCTTTCTTGATTTTTTGAATGAGTTTGTGTAAAATAGGCACTAGTTCGTTTCTGAATGTTTGGTAAAATTCATTTATAAATCCATCTGGTTCTGGGCTTTTATTCTTGGAGAGGGTTTTAATTACTGCTTCAATCTCACTCTTTGTATTTGGTCCGTATAGTAATTCTATTTCTTTTTTTTTTTAATCTAGCTTTGGATGATTGTAGAGTTGTAGAATTTGTCCATCTGTTCTAGATTGTTGAACTTGTTTGCATATAGCTGTTCATATTATTCTTTGATTATTCTTTTGATTTCTGCTGTATCTGTTGTGATTTCTCTCTTTCATTTATGATCCTCTTTTGCCTTCTCCAGTTTTTCTTGTGAGTTTGGGTAGAGTTTTGTCTATTTTTAATTTTACTTTTTCAAAGAATCGCTTTTGGTTTTATTGGATTTTGATTTCAGATTGCTTTAATAACTTCTATTTCAGGAAAGACTGTCTTAAAATTGTGTGTGATCTCTCTCTCTCTCTCTCTACTTGAATGCATTTTGTGATATAGAACCCAGAGTTGTTAGGTCTTTTTGTTTCAATAGCAGACAATACTGTTTCTTGAAGTTTCCTTCTTAAATGGACCTAAATTTATCTATCTTTTCCCAATGACTTATTTTCAATCTAAATTTTAGTCTTTTTTGGTAAGGATGGATGTTCTTTGAAGCTTTGTTTCTTATTTAATGCAAGGTAATTTATTTTCTTTTGACATTATTTAGGAATCTTCATTTTGTGAATCTCTCTTTTTAAAATTTGATATCCAGAGCTAAGTATAATATTCTTGTGGTGGTTTGCCTAGTACAATAAGATTTTGATCCTGTTCTGGATAATGCATATTTATTTTTATAAATTTCCAAATTCTATTAACAGTTTTAATGGATAACAATTTTATATTTCAATGAGGATAGAAACTACTAGTTTAGAAATTTCCACACAGCTTTCCATAGTGGTTGTACCTGTTTGCATTTCCACAGCTGTGTAGGAGAGTTCATTTTTTTCTACAACATTGCCAACATTTGTTGTTGCTTTTTTAAAAAATATGTGTCATTCAGGCCCTCCCTGGTGGCGCAGCGGGTTAAAGCACTGCACTAAGAAGCTAAAGCCACTTCTGCATGAGTTCGATTCCCGCCTGCCCCGGAGGTGACCACATGGTGTGGCAGACCTCTCCTGACCCGCCCGCTGCTCCTCTCAGCAGTATACTTCGTCGATCTGCCTGTTCTGCTCCCCACTCTGTCTCTGGTGAAGCCTCTCACCCTCCGCATCTCTGGCCTGTACCCCAGTTCTGTATGAATAAATAAATAAATCTTAAAAAAAAAAGTATGTGTCATTCAGCTGGAAAAGGTCATGCTTAGTGAGATAAGCCAGAAAGAGAAAGAAAAATACTGGATGGTATCGCTCATAGCAGGAGTATAATGGACCAGGCAAGAAAATAATAAGAATAATGAACAGCCATATACCAGAGACATTTTGAGGGGTGGAGTGGGGAATGGGATCAAAAACGGGTGGGGGGATTGCATGGGACTATGGTGATGGCACATGGGTGACTCCATGATGGGAAACCCACAGGGATTACAATTGAGATGAAAAAAAATACAAAATTATGTAAAAATAAACTATTATATTATTTAAAAAAATGTGCCATTCTCACTGCTGTGAGGCGGTATCTTATTGTGGCTTTCACTTGCATTTCCCTATTACAATTAATGCTGAACATTTTTTCATATGCCAATTGGCCATCTGGATTTCCTCTTTGGAGAACTGTCTTTGTAGTTCTTCTGCCCATGTTTTGATGGTGTAATTCATTTTATATTTGTTGAGTTTCATCAGTTCTTTGTATATCTTTGTGATTAGTCCTTTATCATTCATATTATGTGCGAAAATTTCCACAGTCAGCAATCTAAAAAGATAAACTCATGCCATTTGTGGCAACATGGACAGAACTGGAAAAGTTTATGCTCAGTGAAATAAGCCAGAAAGAAAAAAGAAATACTGGATGGCTTCATTCATAATAGGAATGTGAGGTATCAGGAAAAACAAAACTAATCATATATATATAGAGAGAGTAGTTGTAATACCATAAAATGAACATCAGCTAATCACAATAAACCAGAGACATTCTACAGGGGAGGAGAGGGGAAAAAGATCAAAACGGGCATGGGAAGAGCATGTAAGACTATGATGAAAGTGGTGGTAGGAAGTCCATGGGGATTACAACTGAGGTGAAAAAACATACAAAGTGAAGAATAATGTAAAAAAAAAAACTACTAATTTAGAATGATAACTAGAATTCAGATTTATAGGTAATATCTTCTTTTGAATATTTTTAGAAATATGTGAAAGTCAAACATACATTTATTTTCTATTCCTTTAATTTTTATTTCATTTTTAATATATATGTATATGTATATGTATATGTGTGTGTGTGTGTATTTACATGATTGTTCATTTTAAAGCAATGTTTACTTTTTCCTATCCCCTCAGGTGTAGATCTTATAAAGAATTTCTTCCCCCAATTTGCCGATGTACCTTCACCACAGTCCCTGGTGCTCCTCCCTCTCTCCTTCTGACCCCTCTCCCTCCTTTCCCCTGCAGGATATCTCTGGTTTATAACTGTCTGTCTGTTTTTATTTTTCTTGTTTTGTGTTGTTATTACATTTTTCCCCAGGTCTTATTTGGTTCCCCTATATTCCTCCTATAAGTGAAACTATCCGACATTTTTCTTATTCCTTATGACTTATTTCACTGAGCATAGTACCTTTTAGCTCCACCCATGTTGTTGTTGTTGTGAATTGCATGATTTTATCTTTTTTAGATTGCTGAATAGTATTTCATTGTGTGTATATACCACATCTTCTTGATTCAGTCTTTTGTTTTTTGGGTATTTGGGTTGTTTCCATATTTTACCCTAGTAATAAACATAGAGGTGCAGGTAACTTTTAAAATTAATTTTATTGTGCCCTCTGGTGTATCCTTAGGATTGGAATTACTAGGTTATATGGTAACTCCTTTTTTGGTAGTCTGAGGAATCTCCATACAGCTTCTAGACTTCACGTCATGCACAAAAGTCAACTCATAATAGATTAAAAGAATTGTGTATAAAATCTGAAACAATAAAATATGTAGAAGAAAAAATATATAAAACACTAGAAGGTATATATCTCAGTAACATCTCTAAAGATTCATTACCCAAAGCAATGAAAATTAAGGAAAAGATGAACACCTAGGACTACATCAAACTGAAAAGCCTCTGTACAGAAAATGAATCATTAACCAAAATGAAGAGACACCTTACTGATTGGGAAAAATCTTTGCACTCCATACAGTGAATTAAGGACTTACCACAGAGCTCTACAAAGAACTCACACAACTCAACAAAAACAAAATAAACAGTCCAGTCAAGAAATGAGGAGAAGAATTTCCTCTTCTGCAAAGGGGAAATCTAAATGGCCAATAAGCATATAAGTAAATGTTCAACATCCCTTAAAATCAGGGAAATGCAAATCAAAACTGCAATGAGACACCACCTTACACTACTAACTATGGTGCATATCAAATAAATAAAAAAATAAAAGCAACTAGCAACAGCAAATGTTGGTGAGGATGTGGTGAAAGGGAATTCTCCTGTATTGCTGGTGGGAGTGCAAACTGATATTCTTTTAATTATTTTTTAAGAGTTATTTATATATGTGTACAAGAGCTAATGTATAAACTAGACCTATGGGAGGTGGAAGATTCACCAGAGACAGAGAGCAGAACAGGCAGATCGATGAAGTAAACTGCTGAGGGGAGCAGTGGGCAGGTCAAGAGAGGTCTGCCATGCCATGTGGGTCATCTCTGGGGCGGGGAGTGAAGTCACGCTGCAGTGGCTTTAACTTCCTAGTGCTGTGCTTTAACCTGCTGCGCCACCAGGGAGGGCCCCCTCTTTAAATTTTAATGGGAACTTTTTCTTAGCTATTCAGATATCTTTGTATTATATTATCTGTAAATTTTCTTTTATAATGTCACCCTACAGTTTTATAACAAGAAAGTTTATGTATATTAGATGACCTTTAAATTAATACCATGGCCTCTGTATAAGTTTTTTTCTGTTTATATTATTATGATCTGATATTCATATTGTTTTGTTTTTAAAATTCTGGTTGGATATTATATCAACATGAAGAAAAATTGCAATTAGTTGCCACAGAATAAATTGCATTTATTTAAATGTTAGCACCTCTTTATCCTTTTCTTATTAACTGTGAAGTTTTCAATTGATTGTATGTTTCTTAAGCATGGTGACTATGTATCATTTACCGTTATGTCTATATGTTTTGTTTTATTTTGTTTTGTTTTAAAGATTTATTTATTTATTCACATGGAACTGGGGTACAGGCCAGAGATGTGGAGGGTGAGAGGATTCACCAGAGACAGAGTGGGGAGCAGAACAGGCAGATCGACGAAGTACACTTGCTGAGGGGAGCAGTGGGTGGGTCAAGAGAGGTCTGCCTCTCTATGTGGAGCTCCCCCCATGGCAGGCGGGGATCGAACTCATGCGGAAGTGGCTTTAGCTTCTTAGTACTGTACTTTAACACGCTGCTCCTTCAAGGAGAGCCCTATGTCTATATGTTTATCATAGTATCTATAATATGGTAAGTGCTCAATTAGTATTTATTTAGTGCATGAAAGGTTTTAATTTTTTTTTATTTTTAAAATATCAACATTATTTTATATTTTAGAGGGACATACTTTAAAAAAAAAACTTTTAAAGACCTGTTTTAAATTCACAATAAAATTGAGAAAAGGTAGAGATATTTCCTATTTTCTTTCTGTCATTACATTTGCATAGACTTCCTAATTACATCCCTTACCAGAGTAGTATATTTGTTAGTTGATGATGCTATAGAATTACAATTCAATGTCTATTGTTTACATTTGATTCACTTTTAGTGTTGTACATTCTTTAGACTAGTACAACTGTATATAGAAAGACATATATCTACATATAAATACAGAATCATTGAAAATATTTTCATTACAGAGTCATTGAAAATATTTTCAATGCTCTAACAATGCCTTCTTATGCTTATCTCCCCCAACTCTTGGCAATAAATGGTATTTTTTTAATAATATAATAGTTTGAAAAATGTATTATTTTTTTGCATTATTCCATTTCAGTTGTAATTCCCATGGGCTTCCCATCACCAAATCACCTGTGTGCCATCACCATAGTCCAGTGCATTTCCCTCCCTCCACTGTTTTAGATCTCATTCTCCATTCCACCCCCATAAAATGTCTCTGGTATATAGCTGTTTGTTATTATTTTCTTGCTGGTCCATTATACTCCTTCTATGAGTGAAACCATTTGGTAGTTTTCCTTTTCTTTCTGGCTTATTTCACTAAGCATGATCTTTTTAGCTCCATCCATAGTGCTCCAAAAGACATGCATTTATATTTTGTTGGTTGCTGGGCAATATTCCATTGTGCATTTGTACATTTTTTGAATCCATTCATGCCGGAGACCATGCCAGATGTCAAAGTCCAGCTCTGACAGGTGGCAATCAGGAGTCTTTTTCCAAAAGGATGAGGCGGCGTCAGTGAGATGAGCCATGAGGCAGACACTGACACTCTAGCTGGTGCAAGTATCTTCTACTGAATATCTCAGAGGATCTTTATTTATATGTTAAAGCAGGCAGTGAGATTACATCAACAAAAGCATTAAAACACAGTAAAAATAATTATTTCATATTTTTCATAGTAACTTGGAAACCCCCATGGTCTTGTACTGGAAAGAAACTTATTTGGCCATCTTAAGAAAAACATAGGAAACAATCAAGGCTTCTAAATGTACCTCATTTCCTAGCATAAACAATCACCTGGGACATTTGGTAATGTTTAACTAACTTCCTAACTTCCTTACTAACTTCCTAACATAGATTCTTATCCCTATATCCTATTGTTTTAAAAATCATGTATTCCTAAGAATATTACTAGTATATTGTTTTTCTAGAAGTTCTTCTATTGCAACTTATCATTCTTATCTAACTCCTATAATCATTGTCCTTAGTCTGGTCTAAGCTAAGGATATCTAACCTCCATGCCACCTGCGAAGTGCTGACCTTTAGAGCACCACAGAAAAATCTACTTATGCCACAAGCATACCTCCCGGGTGAGATTCCAGTCACCCGCCACAGTTAGCTTTACACAATTTTTTTTTCCCATTGTCTTCAGAGCCACAACCTGTTTTTCCTAGCCTCTTGCAATGTTAATTCCTGTTATGTGTTATGCCAATAATACTTTAACCAAGTTAATTTAGACAGGCCAATCATATAACCAATTTTTTTAAAGATTTATTTATTCATACAGAACTGGGGTACAGGCCAGAGATGTGGAGGGTGAGAGGATTCACCAGAGACACAGTGGGGAGCAGAACAGGCTGACTGACGAAGAACACTGCTGAGGGGAGCAGCGGGCGGGTCAGGAGAGGTCTGCCACACCATGTGGTCACCTCCGGGGCAGGCGGGGATTGAACTCATGCGGAAGCGGCTTTAACTTCTTAGTGTTGTGCTTTAACCCGCTGCGCCACCAGGGAGGGCCCATATAACCAATTTTAAACTATTGTTAACCAAGAACAAATGAGGAAGTTTTAGCAGGAGTTGCTGTAGAGACTTCTATGGTTTCATCTTCTTTGGAGGTTTAGAAAACCCCTAGTCTTTGGAAGTCTCCTCAATGCCCAGACCATGTCACGAGACAGCATTGGTTGTGCTACCTACATCACAGTCATCCATTTTTGAGCATTTGGGTTGTTTTCATGTCTTTCCAATTGTAAATAAAGCAGCAGTAAACATGGGGGTGCAGTTATCTTTTTGCATCAGTGCTTTTGTATCTTTTGAGTAGATACTTAGGAGTGGGATATCAGTTTGAGGAACCTCCAAACCATTTTCCATAGTGGTTGTAATAGTTTACATTCCCACTAGCAGTGCAGGAGAGTTCCTTTTTCTCCACGTCCTCACCAACATTTGTTGTTGCTAGTTGTTTTAAGATGTGCCATTCTCACTGGTGTGATGTAGTATTTCATTGTGGTTTTAATTTGCATCTCCCTTATTATAAGTGATATTGAACATTTTTTCATATGCTTGTTGGTCATCTGCATTTATTCTTTGGAGAAGTGTCTTTGTAGCTCTTCTGCCCAGTTTCTGATGGGGTTGTTTTATCAGTTCTTTGTATATCTTTGTGATCAATCCTTCATCGCTAGTTTTGTGTGAGAAAATTTTTTTCCCAATCACTGGGATGTCTGTTTTTTGTTTTGTTTTGTTTTGTTTTGTTTTTTTGTAATGTCTCTTCTGCTATACAGAAGCTCTTTAACGTGATGTAGTCCCATCTATTTATCCTGTGTTCACTATCGCTACATTGGGTGCTGTATCTTCAAAGATGTTTCTGAAGTGTATGTCAGGTAACATTTTGCCCATCTTTGCTTCCAGGTATTTTATGGTTTCTGTTCTTATGTCTAGGTCTTTAATCCACTTTGAGTTGACTTTTGTGCATGGTGCGAGGTAGTGATCTAGCTTCATTTTCTTTTTTTTTTTTTTTGCATGTAGCTTCCCAGTTTTCCCAGCACTAATATAAATGGTATTTTTTATTGCCTCCAGTTTTATCTTTTCCAAAGTACCATATAGTTTCAATCATGCAACAGTACTGAAATTGACTTTTTCACTTAATAATATACTTTTAAAATTCCTCCTTTTTTTTCATGGTTTTATAGTTTGTCACTTTTTAGTGTTGAGTAATATTCTATTTTATGAATGTACTTCAGTTTATTCATTCACCTCCTGAAGAGTATCTTGGGTCCTGGGAAGATGGGATCATATTGATTCATCCTGATTTATGATCTAGATCTCTTGATTTATGGCAGCACTGCTGAGGAAGTTGTGGCAGTAACAGTAGCAGCAGCAACAACATCAACAGCAGCAGTAACTCGGGACTTTTAGGGTAACACAACCAAAGGATTTTGAAGAAAATACATACCTCTGACAGGAAGCCTCTGATAATGTTGCTCTCTTCATGCTAGTCCTTGCCCAATGTGTGAAGACCATACCAGATACACAAGCTTAACATTCAAGAACATCATCTGGATTTTTTTTCTACCAAGAGAAGAACTCTTTTGATAAAATGCCGCTTCTTTCTAGCCTCAAAGACATAGACCGTGTCATTTCCTCAGAAGAGCAGTGAAGAAAACCTGATCTATGACAGGGCTGCAATGACAGGGCCATTCAAGGTGGTTGTAGAGAGACCTTTATACTATGTGTATACCTACACTGTGGTAGGCCTAAATGCAGACATGATGGGTGTGCTATAGTTGATTCTTGGACTTCTTCCCTCAGATAGCAAAGCTTCTTTTGAGGCACATAAGGAGAAAAAATTTAATCAGATGACTGAGGAATGGGTAGAACCATTAATATAAGAGATGAACTCATCAAAGAGCTGACCCTACAAACTGTGAAACTGTAAATTCAGACTAGATTTCCATGATTGGAAAAACAAAACAAAACAAAAAACAGGTCTTTGGGTAGCAGGAGCTGGTTCTGAGTAAACATTGGACAAAATGGTTCTTATATAACTCAAGACATAACTAATGAAGAGGAGGCCTTCATCCTATTTCCAGGAAGGTTGAAAGGAAAATTCAACTGTTATTGAGAATCTGTTGCAGTGGGTGAAACTGACAGAAAATAAGTTAGAATGTAATGAGTCCATTTTTTTCTCTTTTAGTCAGGAAAACTTTCACTATTTGGTCTTTGTGTGTGTTTGTGATATTTCATATGATTTTCAACAATATTTTTTCTTTTTTGTTTTGATAAATGCTTTTGAATTTTATTACAATTGCACTGAATCTGTAAATTGCTTCTTGTAAGAAAGCCATTTTGATAATATTAATTTTTTTGATTCATAATGAGGGACTTTCTAGTTCATTGTGTCTTTTATTGCTTTTAAAAGTAGTTTTCCTTATGTAGTTCTTTGTCAAACTTTGTTAGGTTTATTCACAAGTGTTTAATATGTTTGAGTAAATTGTGATTGTTTATTTCTTCCTCTCAGACTGTTTTCCTGTAGGAGGCTACTTTTGTATGTGTGTGTGCACATATTGATTTTGCAAACTGCTACTTTATAGAATTGGCTTATTGTTTTAATTAGTTTTTCTGTGGATTTTTTTTTAGGATTTTATATATCTTATCATCTGCAATTAATGGTAGTTTTACTTCTTTCCCTACTTGGATTACTTTTATGTCTTTCTCTGACCTAATTTCCCTACTTAAGACTTCTGGTATTATATTGAAGAGCATTGTTGAGAGTGAGTATCTGTAAGACTCACTTTTATACAAGTATTTACATGAAGGTTTTTAATCCATTTAAGTTAATTATTTTATGTGGTGTGACATAGTGGTCTAGTTTTAGTCTTTTATAAGTGACTATCCAGTTTTCCCAATACTGTTTGTTGAAGAATACATTGTTGATCAGTTTGCATTCCAAGTAGCAGTGTAAGAGTGTTTCCTTTTCTCCATGTCCTCACCAGCACTTGTCTGGTATTACAAATATGGGTCATTCTCACAGGTGTGAGATAATCTCTCATTATTGACTTAATAAGCACTTCCCCTTTTTGGATAAGTGATGAACATTTAGTGGTGTGAGTTCTTTATAGATATTGAGTATCAGTCACTTAAAATTTTTTATGCCTGAAAAGAAATTTATTTCTCCCTCTTTGAGGGAGAGTTTTGCAGAATAGAATATTTTTGGTTCCCAATGCTTATATTTAAGTCTTGGTGTTTAATTTTTTTCCTTGTCTATAGTGAGATATCTGATGCTATTCTAACCAGTGCACCTTTATAGGTTCTTTGCTTCTTTCCCCTTGCCAACTTCAGTATTCTTTCATGGAAGTTTCACTAGTATATGTGTTGATATAAGTTTTGCTTTACAACTGAAGGTTGTAAAAACTCCTGAGGTTTTTCAAAACCCCTGGTAAATACCACGTATTCTATCAACTTTCTGCATTTGTACATTTATTCCTTCCATGCTCAGAAAATTTTCCTCCACTGTTTTCCCTTTAAATACATTTCCTGTTCTTTTCTTCCTCTTTTCCCTTTCTGTCACTCTTATTTCACTTTTGCACATAGAATTGGACAACTTTTGGAGTGTTCTTTTTTTTTATTTCTCTCTTTCCTTCTCTAATTTAATTGTACATTTGTATCTTTAAATTTATTTTCTTGTTACATCCTTTAACCTATCTACTTTTAAGACATTCTCCTGAATTTTTCATCCCTTGTATTTTCCCTTGTAAATTATGAAACCCCATTTTTATTTTCAGCTTCATTTTATACCTTTTGTTCATTGATTTTATTATAAGTATATTCATTTGCTTTTCTGAGTTTTTTCATTTTTATTAAGTAAATAAAAGCATACATAAATAGTAATCGATATAGCTCCCAATAGAGCCATGCTTATATATACATTATAAATAGGTAAGTAAATATTATTTTGATATGGGAACAAATATTGTATTATGTTTACAGCTATTTAATTTAATTTCAGGTTAACAACTTCTAACCTGATAACCCTCTGTCATTTTTAGATACCCCTGATACTACCTTTTTTGCCATCCTTTACTATCCTATTGTGTATTATTGTAAATTGTTAAATGTGGGGAAAATGCAAAAAATAATTATTGGAAAGAGTATTTTTTGGTATGTTGGAGGAGGGGATGCATGTGATATGAATATTTTACAGAGTTGATTATTTGCTTCTTAGTGTATCCTTTTTAAGTAAGATATAATATGAAGCTTAAATTTGACCATATTTAAAATTTTCATAATAATACCATTTGCCTTGTCAATGGCAAAGCAAATTACAATAAATTGGTAATTTAAACAACAGGAATCTATTCATCACAGTCCCAGAACCTGGAAGTCCTAGATATGGTGACTGCTACAGATGTATTCCAGGTACAAAGATAGCCATATTCCCACTCTGTTCACACATGGTGAAGGGAATGTGTGAGCTCTATAGGGTTTCTTTAATAAAGGATTAATGCCATTTATGAGAGCTCGATCTTAATGTTCTTATCAGCTCCAAAATGGTTCCATCTCCAAATGCCATCATTTTGGGAATTAGGTTTCAACTTATGATTTTTTTGAAACACATTCAGTTTCTACCAAATATTAAGACTTTGTTTACTTTTTTGACTTGTAATCTGATAAACACATTTATTCTTGTATATTAGATATTTCTCAGTTTCAATTTCTAATACAAGTATCAGTAGATAATTTTTATAAATGGAAGATGTCTAGGGTCAATAATCTTAAGAGTTTAAGGCCCAAAAACTGAGAATCAGTGTTTCACAACCCAAATGCTAAGTTCAGAGAGGAAATGATCAAAGAAGTGGCAGTATGTCTTTAGAGCTATTTTGAAAAGATCACACAAGATTAAAACAATAAAAAAAAAATGGTACAATTTATATTGGTAAATCCAAACTGAATGAGTATACCAATTAAGTACAATGCAATTAAATCAAAGAGCAAAATTCACCAATTTTAAATATTCCTACACTCACAGGATGTATGAACTGAATTGTGTTCTAACCCAAATGCATACATGGAAGCACTACTATCCAGAGTCATTTTATTTGGAGATAAATCTTGTGAAGAAGTAATAAAGTGTAAGTGAGTTCATAAGGATTGAGTCCTGATGAATGGGACTGGCATCCTCATGAGAAGAATAGATATCATGGATACATGTGTGAAAAAATATACCACATAAGGCACATCAAGAAGGGAAATAACTGTAAGGCAATGGTAGAGTTCTCAGAAGAACCAAATCTACAACACCTTGTTCTTAGAATTAGAGCTTCCAGAACTGAAAGAAGAAACTTTTGTCTAAGAAAACAACACACAGGACTAAAGTATGAATTATTCATGGGTTTCTCTGTAACTTTTAGCTATCTCAGTGAGTATTACCATGGTAGAACAAATAAATAGTCAAGTGCCCCACAACTTATTCCTAATTCTTTTATTGTTTTCATTCCCTTGATAGCCTAAAACTCTCAACAAGGACAGTTATCCTGAAATAAAATATCAGAATTGAATACCATTACAAACATGATCCTACTGCTTCTTTGTTTTCTTCTTAATTGTAAATCAGCTTCATCACTGGAGAAAAAATAAAAGCAAACAAAAAAAAATCTCATAAAAATAACATAATTTTTCAAAATTATATACTTTTATGTGGAGGCAAATATTGGTTTACAACACTGTGTATGATGTAGGTATATGTTTAGGTTGATTAGATGTAATTTTACAACACAACACCCAACACCGAAGCATATAGAATATTTCACTATGGCCCACTGGGTCTCTTCCTCTCATTGCTCTGTAAACTAACCACTTTTGCTGAGAGCCTCAATTTACAGTGAGGTCTCTTGTGTATCCTTGAGTTTAGCTTTGTCTGTTCCTTTGTCTTGTTTCTTTATAGTCCATGTATCAGTGAAGTCATCTGACTTTTTTTTTTCAAGATTTATTTATTTATGCATACAGAACTGGGGTACAGGCCAGAGGTGTGGGGTGGTGAGAGAATTCACCAGACAGAGTAGGGAGCAGAATAGGCTGACTTGATGAAGTACTCTGCTGAGGGGAGCAGTGGGTCAGGAAAGATCTGCTACACCATGTAGATCACCTCTGGGGTAGGGATCGAACTCATGCTGACATGGATTTAGCTTCTTAATGCTGTGCCTTAACCCACTGTGCCATCAGGGATGGCCCGATGTCATCTGGTTTTACCTTTCTCTTTCTCACATATTTTTCATAACTGCCAGATCCCTCCAGGTGTCACAAAAGGGAATATTTCATCAATTTTAATAGCTGAGTAGCATTTAATTGAGGACATATATCACACTTTCTCTAACTCACACACTATTTTTTAGACACTTCTATAGTGCCCTTAACTTGGCTGTTGCAGATAGTCTCCACTGGACATAGACATACATATACCTCTTTTTTTTTTTTTAAGATTTATTTATTCGTACAGAACTGGGGTACAGGCCAGAGATGCAGAGGGTGAGAGGATTCACCAGAGACAAAGTGGGGAGCAGAACAGGCAGATTGACTTAGTACAGTGCTGAGGGGAGCAGCAGGCGGGTCAGGAGAGGTCTGCCGCACCATGTGGATCTCCTCCGGGGCAGGCGGGGATCGAACTCATGCAGAAGTGGCTTAAGCTTTTTTGTGCTGTGCTTTAACCCGTTGCACCACCAGGGAGGGCCCCCAAACAAGTTTTTAAGAGACATATCTTTCTCCATTTTATAGTCATCTTTCCTTTATCATGGGTTAACTGTCTGTGTAAGTGTAGACTTAATGGACTTTCAATTTTATTCTGTTGATTTGTGTGTTTCTTTTTTCCAAATTCTACAATGTAAATACATATACATACATGTATATACACAACCATATATACAAAACTAAATGCAAGGATACACAAGAAATCTGATTGTAGAATTGAGGCTATCAGCATATGATGTTAAAGTTTAAAGAGCAAGGGAAGAAAGAGACCCAGTGGACCATAGTAGAAGATTATAGATGCCTCAGTGCTGAGTGTATATATTATATATATATATATATATAATCGGTGTGTGTATGTGTGTATCTCAAATGAAGTCAACCAAACAAGGTTATGAAATATACTGGCAACAAGGTGTCCACCTTTTTGCTAATATCTTTTAAGAATAGTATAAAAGGAATTCTAGTCAGCAAGTATAACTGTTACTTCCACTATTGTTTCATTTTCGTTGTGGTTATTTGGGATTCCTCATAATATACTTCTCTCAGAATCTTTAAAGAAACCAAATTCATCAGTAGTCATATGATCTGATTTAATTAAATAATACGATCTAACATTGCTAAATATACCATTATTCAGTTTCCTACACTCCAGTTTTCTAAATAAAGAGCATTATATTAAAAATACTGCCTTTCATTGTTCTAAATTTATACAGGGACCTCTATTTGTAGTGACCTTAAATGCTAATGAACAAATTAAAATAGAGAAGCAGTATTTCAAAGATAAATGTGCACATCAATAACTTCCCATAAATTATACCTGATATTATACAAATGCACAGATGGGGTTAACACACTTAAATAATGCTTGTTAGCATTAAAAATTACATAAGCTATCAATATGGAGACATAATTCAATGCTAAAATTGCATATTTGACTACAAACATGATTTTCCCTTTACAAAAATCAATAGGAATACTGTACATCTCTTCATATCTAAAATTTGAAATTTAACATGTTATAGGTATAATCTTATTTTAATCTATTATGTAAATATAAGGAAAATTTGAAATATACAGCATTAATTGTGTAAAAGCACAATCAATAATAACTATCTCTATTACATTTTATGTATCTATTAGTCTTATTAAAATCAAATAATGTGACAAAAAATTGTCATCAATGTATGCCTAATTTACTCTTCAAAATTTAATCTTTGTTTTTATTGATGTTCATAGTAGCTATATTTTAAATATACACAAATAATTTCCCTCTCCTTCAAAATAATTTTGCATAAAAAAAATTATAAAGTGAATTCACATAAGCTAGCTTTTGATTAAAAATATAATATGTCACCATAATAAAGGGCAGATATTTTGTTTACACTCCATTAGTAAATGTGAAATTATGTCCTGTACAGGATGACTTTACATATCCTTCAGGTAGACCCAGAGGGCATTTGTGGCAATAATAACCCATATGCTCACTACTGGTAACTAGAAAACTTCTAATGAAGACAGATGTGAGCCACCCTATATAGGGAGACAGGTGGGTATTAATAATTCACCTAATGGTCACTACCTGCTACTCAAAATTGATTGATAACTTAAATTTTCAATTTGAGATTCAATTTCACTTACTCATTAGGCTTACCAGTCATTGTTTTCACTGTTACATACTTACTGTTCATTAATTGTTTTTGCCAATTCTTAGAAAAATACACACATATATATACACACACACACATTGATAAAAAGCTTATAGAAATGGGCATTTTACATTTTGAAATATACTATTGATAAGACACAGAGTCATAATTTATGAGTTGTTTTTCCAAACTTTAAAATATAATTTTGTCATAAATACGTTTTTAGGAAAATTCATATGGATTCTTACAAATAATACAGAGTCTTACAAATAATAAAGAGATATTTAATATAGCAGATAGAAGGAAACCAAAGTCATTTCCTCTGAGACAAAATAATTGTGTACATATACATGTAATATCTTACAAATAAGCATACTGAAAATCAATAAAATATTCTACAAAAAAAGGATAAAAGCACAACATCAAGATAGTTAGGAAACATATCTAAGTTCTCTCCAAAGAATATACCAGGGATTTGTGGTTGAGAGAGATTCCAAGGTTATGGAATATATACCTGAGGAACAAGGTACCCTCTATCAGGAACACCAGTCTTTCAATTCTGCACTGCAGAGATGAGTCCCTAAAGTCCCATAATAAGAAACTAGTTGGAATAACACTAAAGAGAGTCTAAGATGATGGACTGGTCAATCAACTTTAAAAGGCTCCCACACAGACTAACTCGCCCCAGGAACCAGTTGGCTTGAAAATTACCCAAAATCAAGTGAAGGCAATGCATTTAACATTTGCGCAATATCAGCCTGAGCACTAGGAAGCTTTGGTGATAATTCCAGATTGTAATCAATGGTTTGCATCACCTTGATAATGTCAAATAGTTTGCTAATTCCAAGATTTATAGGCACTATCTTAAAACACTCTCCCCTCAGGCTACTAAAGACTGAAAATAAACCCCTTATGTTGTAACTTATGCAGCACTTGTATCTTGTGCATTTTTCACCTCACTTCTGACTGTAGGATCAGCTTTCTCTAAGTTCCACATAGGTCTCCTGGGATCTCCACCCCACAATCCCTGCCTTACCATTATGGCATAGGATGTTTGTTATTTATATGTATCTCTTGGTTAATTATTTTGGCAATCATCATTGGAAGAATGGATCAGCACTCATAATGGTACACCTTTAGGCTGACAGCAGATCTCTCTGAAGAAACGCTACACGCAAGAAGAGAATGGAGTAACATATTCAATATACTTCAAAATAGAAAATGCCAAGCACGAATACTTTATCCTGCAAAGATCTTCTTCCTCTATGAAGAAAAAATAAGGACTTTTCAGACACACAGAAACTCCCAAAATTCATTACAACTAAACCCATACTCCAGAAAGTTCCACAAGGTGTCCTAAACCCAATGCAGACAATGCAATGAACAAGAACAGAATAAAGCAAGGGATAAAAACACAAAAACATAAAATGAAAAACACAGATGCCCAGGTATCACTATTAACTATAAATGTAAATAGCCCTAAACTCATCAATAAAAAGATGCAGGTAGTAGACTACTATATTAAAAAAAAAACAAACACAATCTAGCCATCAGCTCCAGGAAACAAATTTAACTACAAAAGTTAAATAAAAGGTTAACTGCAAAAGTTAAATAAAGATTGGAAAACAATCCTACAAAGAAATGGACCAGAAAAGAAGGCAGGAACAGCTATACTTATATCAGATGAAATCAATTTCAAATTCAAAAAAGTAAAAAGAGACATAGACACTCAAATATGATTAAGAGGACAGTACATTAGAAGACATAATATTCATCAGCATATACTTACCAAATGAAGGAACACCAAAATATATTAGAAAATTACCCTCAACTCTGAAAAATAGAAGTTAATGAAAGAGACTTCAACACCTCACTCGTACCAATGGACAGATCAATGAAACAAAAAGTAAACAAAACACTAGAGCCCTAAATAAAGACATAGAACTCCTGGGCTTAAAAGACATCTATATGCCATTCCATCAAAAAAAATTGGAGTACACATTGTTCTCAAGTGCACACAGATTATTCTCTAGAATTGATCACATACTGGGCCAAAGGACCAACATCAACAGATACACTAAGATCAAAATCATGGCAACTACATTCTCTGACCATAAAGGCATCAAACTAGAGATAAATTATGAAAAGAAAACAAATAGCCCATTCAGTTCATGGAGAATGAAATCCACTCGACTGGAAGGCCCCTGAACTAATGAGGAGACCACAGAAGAAGTTAAGAAATACTTTGAGTCAAATGACAATGAGGACATCAATTTCCAGAATGTATGTGATGCAACAAAAGCAGTGATAAGAGGAAAATATATAACAATATAGGCCCACATCAAGAAAAAGAAAGAATGCAAAGGAACAACCTAGTCTTACACCTAACCAAACTAGAAAAGAAAAAAAAAAAAGAAAGAAAGAAAAAAAAAACCTAAAATCAGTAGAAGAAAATAAATAATAAATATAACATAAAATAAATGAAGTAGAATTTAAAACAAAACAAAACAAAAGATTAATGAATTAATGAAACCAAAACCCAAAAGTTGGTTCTTCAAAAAAATAAACACAATAGACAAACCTCTAGCCAGGTGCACAAAGCAAAGACAAGAGAAAACACATAAATAGAATCATAAACAAAAGAGAAGAATTTACAACAGACTTAGTTCAAATTACCAGGATAATCAGACATTACTATGAGCACTTATATGTGAAAAATTCAACAATTCAATGAGATGGACAAATTCCTAGAATGATATGGTCATCAAATGCTTGATAAAGAAGAAATAGAACATCTACAAGTAATCAAATTACTCCCTGAAAACAAAAGCTCAGGACCCAACGGCTTCACAAATAAATTCTACCAAACATTCAGAAATGAATTAGTGCCTTCTCCTCACAAACACTTTAAAAAATTGAGAGCGAAGAAATACTGCCAACTATGTTGTACAAAGCCAACATTAAATGTATACCAAAGCCAAACAACAATAACACAAAAAGAAAACTACAGACCAATATTCTCTTTTTTAAAAAAGATTTATTTATTTATGCATACAAAACTGGGGTACAGACGTGCAGGGGCGGTGAGAGGATTCACCATGGACAGAGTGGGGAGCAGAACAGGCAGTTCGTGGAAGTACAATGCTGAGGGGAGCAGCGGGCGGGTCAGGAGAGGTCTGCCTCGCCATGTGGTCACCTCCGGGGCAGGCGGGGATCGAACTCATGCGGAAGTGGCTTTAGCTTCTTCATGCTGTGCTTTAACCCGCTGTGCCACCAGGGAGGGCCCAGGCCAATATTCTTAATGAACATAGATGCAAAAATCCTCCGCAAAAATCCTTGCCAACAGAATCCACCAATGCATCAAAGGGACAACAAACTACAATCAAGTGGGATTCACCTCACCCCAGAGGCACAAGTATGGTTAAACATATGAAAAATCAATCAATGTAATCCAACACATCAACAAAAAGAAAAATAAAAGCCACATGATCATATAAATAGCAGCTGAGAAAGTATCTGACAACATCCAACATCCATTTAAGATGAAGATCCTTGAAATTCTTAGAATAGAAGGAATATACCATAACATGATAAAAGCCACCTATGACAAATCCACAGCCAATATTATTCTCAAAGGAAAAGATGAAGGTCTTTCCTTTAAGATCAGGCACATGACAAGGATGCCACTCTCCCCGCTGCTCTTCAATATAATACTGAAATCCCTTGGCAGAGCAATGAGACAAGAGAATGACATACATGCAATCCAAATAGGGAGAGGAGAAGTAAAATTATCACTATTTGCAGGTGATACGTACAGCAAAAGAGACATTAACAAAAACAAATGACACTCTACTGATTGGGAAGAAATATTTGTACTCTATATAGTGGATAAGCAACTGATCACAAAGATGTACAAAGAACTGACATGACTCAACAACAAAAAAAAAAAAGTAAACAATCCAGTTAAGAAATGGGAAGAACTTAAAAGACACTTCTCCCAAGAGGAAAAGCAAATGACCAACAAGAATATGAAAAAAAAAATTCATCATCCTTTATAATTAGGGAAATGTAAATCAAAACCACCTCACACCAGTAAAAATGATTCATACCATAAAAACTAGTAACAAGAAGTACTGACAAGGATATGGCAAATATGGAACTCTCCTACGTTGCTGGTGGGAATGCAGAATGTTCCAAGCACTAGGGAAAGCTCTATGGAGTTTCCTCAGATTACTTAAAATAGAGCTCCCATATGACCCAGCAATTCCACTTCTAGGTATCTACCCAAAAAACAAAAAAAACACTAATTCAAAGGGATACCTGCATTCCTGTGTTTATTGCAGCACTTTACAATAGGTAAAACCTGGAAACAACCCAAATGCCCAAAAATAGATGATTAGATCAAGAAGATGTGGTTATATACACAATGGAATACTACTCAGCAATCAAAAGAGATAAATTCATGCCATTTGCAGTAACATAATTAAGCTAGAAGGTATAATGTTCAGTGAAATAAGTCAGAAGAAAAAAGAAAAATATTGGGTGGTTTTCCTTATAGGAGGAGTATAGGGGAACCAGATAAGACATAGAGGACAAATAACAATAGAAAAACACAATACAACAAAACAAAAAACAGAAACAAATAATTATGAAACAGAGACAATACTGCTAGGGAGGGGGAATGAGAGGAATCTGAAGGAAGGAATGAGGAGCACACCTGACTGTGGTGATGGTGCAGGATTTTTTTTTTTTTTTTGTCTTGAAGTTTTACAATATGTTATTCTGTCTCTTCTTGCCCAAAGTGTTTCTTCAGAGAAGTTTGTTGTTAATGTAAAATTCATAATTTATTTATTTCTTTTCTTTTGATAGCTTCTTTATATTTCCTTTTTCCCTGAACTCTTGGAAAATTTACTATTATGTGTCTTTTTACATATTTACTTTTATTAAGGTAATTTTATATCCTTTGTACTTCCTGTATGTATATTCACTTTCTATTTTTATGTTTGGAAATTTTCTTCAATTATTTCCTTGACTATCTTGTCAGCTCTTTTCTGTTATTCCTAAATTCTAATATTTCCTTTACTGGTGGTGTCAGATAATTCTCAAAATGTTTATTCATTCTTTTTTCCTTTGAAACTTTTTTTTTTATCTGCTTCTTTGGGGTTACTGATTCATTCTTCTATATCAGCTATTCTATTTCTATGTTTTTTTTTTTACCTGAATTTTCCACCTCATTCATTGATCTTTTTTCAGCATCTTTCAGTTCTTTTTTTTTTTCTTACTTAAATTTCAATCTTGATCTTCTTGTTGATTGTTTCTCATAACATTCCTTTTTAACATCTTCTGATTTATCTCTCACTGGTTTTCCCATGTTTTGTTTGGTTGTTCAAATTCTTTTACTTTTTTAATTACAGCATTTTGAGTTCTGCATCTGAAAAGGGGGAAAATTCTTCCATGTCAGTATTATGTTCTGGAGACTGTTTTCCCTTTTGTGTATTATTGCTCCCTGTAGGATTTACTTGAGAATTTGTATTTTTTTCTCCTATTATTTGCCTTTATGTTTTCTCCAGTTGTTAATTCTTTGTTGTGACTTATCTGGGCCATGGTCTGGTGGATTGACCTTCTGGATCTTCCACAAATCCTGGCTAATAATGGACTACTGAGTTTATTGGGCAGAAATTCTGGCTGTCCTGCTACCCCCGTAGTTCAGCATGCTGGGTCAGTGGGCAGGGCCTTTGTGGCTCCCACCCAAGGATGGGTGGTCTTTCGTGGTGTCAAGTCTTCTGGGACCAAAGGGTGGAACTCCTATGGCTCCCACCTATCAATGGATTGCCCAGGGTCAGTTCCCTTATTTTCTTATTATACTTTCATTCTTGGTATTTTTGAGGAGCTGGTGACTGAGTCTATATTTAAGGGTGTTTACTATGGTGTTGCTGAGGATCTCTAATGTAAGTAAGGCCCTGGAATGCCCAGGCCCATGCACCAGTCTGCTGGGAGGTGCTGGTGGCTGAGTCCCCCTTTTATAATTGTCAAGAAATTTGTTCTGTCTTACCTATATTAAAGTGGTTTAGTGTATAGGAAATCATTTAAAACTATGGCTTGATTGAGATATTTAGTCAGCTGTTCTTTTAGGTGCTCTAAATACTTTCTCTTAAAAATGTTAAAATTTTTTAATGCTCTTGTTTATTTTTGAAATGAATGTAGGATTTCTCTTGTTAGGTGTGCTTATTACCATAGTTTCCACATTATAAAGCAACAGTAAACATCCACTATAGCTCTCCTCCTCCCTGTTCTCTACTATTTACCTTCTCATCCAATCCTGAATATCTCAGGTATATTGTCTTCCTTCAAAGGTAAGTCTTATAATTTGTCTTTGATCCTTTGTTTGGTTTCTGTAGATTCCACATATAAGTGAAACCATTCAGTAGAATAATCCCTTCTAGTTCTATCCATGTTGCTATGGATAGATACCGAATGAGTTTATCTTTTTTGAATGCTTTGTAACATTTGTTGTGTATATAATCTACATTTTCTTGATTCATTCATCTGTTGTGGAACATTTAGGTTGTTTCCTTATATTGATTACTGTAAATAGAGCTGCTATAAACATAGGAGTTCAATTTTCCTTTCAATTTAGTGTTTTTGTGCTCACTGGGTAGATATCTAGGACTGAAATTGCTGGTTCTTATGACAGATCTACATTTAGTGTTTTATGGAACACCAAATGTCTCTCCATATTAGTTGGCCCAGTCTACATTCCCGCTAACAGTGTAGGACTTATTCTTTTTCCAAACACCCTTGTCAGAACTTGTTGTTTGTGACTTCTTTAGTATGGGCTGTCTCACAAGTATGAGATGGTATTCCATTGTGGTTTTGAATCATATTTCTCTCATGATAGATAATAATAAGCTTTTTTCATCTACCTGTTTGCCATCTGCATGGCTTCTTTGGAAAAGTGTTTATTGAGCATTTCTGCCATTTTTTGGATTGAGTTATTTTCATTTTTGAGTTTTGTGAGCTCTTTACACATCTTTTATATCTATATATCACCAGATATATGGTGTGCCAATATTTTCCCTTTCAATAGAGTGTATCTTTGTTTTGGTCACTCCCTTTCTCACTATTCAGATGGTATTTAATTTGATATAGTCTCATTTATTTATTTATTTTGAAATATTGATTTATTACTTATTTATGCATACAAGAATTGGGATGTAGGTTATAGGTGCAGGACATGAGAAGATTCATCAGAGTCAGAGTGGAGTGCAGAACAGGCAGATCCACTGAAATATATTGCTGAGGGTAGCAGTAGGCAATACAGGAGAGATCTGCTGCACCTTGTGTGTTAGCTCCCTGGCTGGGGATTGAACTCATGCTTTGGTGGCAAGTGATAGCTTGGTAGCACTGAGACTTTAACTCCTGTACCACCAGGGAGGATCTGTCCTAGTTATTTTTTTCTCCTTTGTCTTTCTTGCTGATGGAGATAAGTCTGCAAAGATGTTTCTATAATTTGTGTCATGAAGTTTTTTTCTCTTCTTTTTTTTTTTAACTACATATTTTATGTTTTAGGTTTTACATACAAGTTTATTCCTTTGGAGTTGACTTTTATATATGGTGTGAAATAGTGGTCTAGTGTCATTCTTTGGCATGTGGCAGCCCATTTTTCTCAGCACCTCTTGTTGAAGAGGATTTCCTTTATCTAGTGTATATACTTTGTTCTTTCTTGAGGTCTTTTCCAAGTATTTAAATTTTTGATATAACTTAAAATAGAATGGCTTGGCCCTCCCTGATGGTGCAGCGGGTTAAAGCACAGCACTAAGAAGCTAAAGCCACTGCAGCATGAGTTCCATCCCCGCCTGCCCTGGAAGTGACCACATGCCAGCAGACCTCTCCTGACCCACCCACTGCTCCCCTCAGCAGTGTACTTCGTCGATCTGCTTGTTTTGCTCCCCGCTCTGTCTCTGGTGAATCCTCTCACCATCCTGCACCTCTGGCCTGTATCCCAGTTCTGTATGTATAAATAAATAAATCTTTAAAAAAAATAGCATGGCTTTCTTAATTTCTTCTAGGTTCATCTTTTTGTGCATGGGAAGGCAACCATTTTGTGTTAGTATTTTGTATCCTGATGCTTTGCTAAACAAGCTTATTGTTTCAATTATTTTTTTTTCATGGAGTCATGAGTTTCCCTATGGGTATTATCATATCTACAAATGAGGATCTCTTCTTTCCTAATTTGAATAAATTTTATTGCATTTGCCTGACAATTGCTTTATTTAGGGCTTTATTTAATATTATATTAACTAGAAGTGCTGAGAGTGGACATTCTCTCATGTCTCAGAACATTTTGTGAAGGTTTTGGTTTATCACTATTGAGAATGATGCTAGCTTTGGATTGTCATATATGGCTATTATGTTAAGATGAAATTTCATTTACCTCAGTTTTTTTTAAATAACTTTAGAATAATATTTTTTTTAAAGATTGATTTATTTATTCATACAGAAGCCAGAGGTGCAGGGGCAGTGAGAGGCTTCACTAGAGAGAGTGGGGAACAGAACAGGCAGATTGACTAATTACACTGCTGAGGGGAGCAGCCAGCAAGAAAGGAGAGGTCTGCTGCGCCATGTGGATCACCTACAGGTGGAGGATTGAACCAGCACTGGAGTTGCTGCAGCCAGCTTGCAGTGCTGTGTCTTAACCCTTTGCACCACCAGGGAGGGCCTTATCCGCTGTTTTTAAGGGGTTCTATCATAAATGAATGCTAACTCATAGCAAATGCTTTCTCAACATCTATTGATATGAACATGTGATTTTTTTCTTCCTTTTGCTGATGTGATAAACTACATTTATAGATAGTTGCTTTCTTGATGACAAGATATATTGTTTTCTTCCTGTAATTTAGGGTGTACCAGGCCCTGGAAAATATGACATTAAAAGCCAATTTCAGCAGATTGAAAATATGAAACCAAATGCAAATAATGTATCTACTGCTTTTCTTTCTCAATCCCAGGTAATGTTGTTCAGTCATTTTCATGCATAGAGAATGATAAGTATAATGTATAGCCGGTAACAAATACAGTGGTGTTCAGGGATCTTCTGAAAAAGAAAAATGGCATTTGTATAAATTGGAAACAGACATGACCTGTGCAGATCTTGTTATAAAATGTGTGGGTAAGTGAAATTAAATAATATTACAATTTTAGCAGTGTGTAAAGATGAAAATTTGAGTGAAACTACTACCCCAAATTTTGATAGCTATAAGATCTTAATTCACCTGCATTTTCTTTACTTCATTAAAAAGTTAAATTTAATCTTAAATTACTAAAAAGACAGCTTTAACTCACAAAATATCACTATGTGCTGAAGGTTTTCATTGGCATATTTTCCCATTTTTGCTAGAGATTTTTACCTAGAAAGTCTATCACTCCAGCCCCAGGCACATATAATGAATATCGAACTGCTTTCAAGCCCTTGAAGAAAACACCAGCCCTGCAAAATACCCCATTTGGTCAAAGTGCTGCTCGATTCATGAAAGACTCCAGGACAGAAGAAATGCCAGGTTAGCAATTAATCAATATGTTTTTACCTTTTAGCTTTATGTAACTTAATTTTATTTAAATATTAATTGCACCAGAGTAAATTGTTTTATTATATGTTTAGTATTGTCATTAAAAAAAGCTATACAATAAATGCAAATAAATAAAAATCACATACAATTTAACATTCCTTAATTGTAATATGTCACTTATATAAATTTTGATATTTGGCTTTCTTAACATTTTATTTTGGTCCTGCCTGTTTACATATGCTAGTATTTTCTCTTTTTTGAAGACAGAAAAGATTTTCATTTATTGAGAGTCTACCACACAACTGTACCACAGTAAAATTACATATATAACCTGATTTATTCCTCACAAGAATTGAGTAGGTATCATTTCTTTCTTTTTTATTTATCATTCTTAATTTTGTGCGCTTTTTCAATCAGTTGTAATCCCCATGGGCTTCCCACCACTCATTCACCTGTGTGCCATCACCACAGTCCAGGGCACACTTTCCACTCCAGTTCCCATCCCATTCCCCCTCCCACCTCCATAAATTGTGTTGTTTATATCTGTTCATTTTTTTCATGTTTACTTTGTATCCCTTATGTTCCTGCTATGAGTGAAACCATCAGGTATTTTTCTTTTTCTTTCTGGCTTATTTCACTAAGCATGATCCCTTCCAGCTCCATCCATGTT
>NW_004567113.1:466059-467735 GCF_000260355.1 Condylura cristata
TTGCTTTGGGTGATGTATCTTTAAAGATATTATTGAAGTGTATGTCGTGCAGTTTCACCTACCTTTTCTTCTAGATATCTTATGGTTTTGTGTTTTATGTCTAGTTCTTTAATCCATTTCAAATTTTTTTTGTTGTTGTTGTTAATATTTATGTATTCATAGAGAACTGGGGTATACAGGCCAGACATGCGGAGGGTGAGAGGATTCACCAGGGATAGATTCACAGGGAGTAGAACAGGCAGATCGAAAAAGTACACTGCTGAGCAGTGAGTGGGTCAGGAGAGGTCTGCCACGCCATGTGGAGCAGCAGGCAGGTCAGGAGAGGTCTGCCATGCCATGTGGATCTCCTCTGGGGCAGGCAGGGATCGAACTCATGCGGAAGCGGCTTTAGATTCTCAGTGCTGTGCTTTAACCCACTGCATCACCAGGGAGGGCCCTCAAGTTGGTTTTTGTGCATGGTATGAGGTAGTAGTCTAGCTTCATTTTTTTTGTATGTAGCAGTCCAGTTTTCCCAGAGCCATTTGCTATACAAAATATTTTTGTTCTATTTCATGTTCTTTGCTACATTGTCAAATATTAGCTGTCCAAAAACCTGTGGGTTTATATCTGGATTTTCACTTCAAATCCACTGGTCTGTATGTCTATTCTTGTTCAATACCATGCAGTTTTGATTATTATGACTTTGTAGTATAGCTTGAAGTCTTGGATTATGATGCTTCCAGTCTCCTTCATTTTAGTCAGAGGAGTTTTTACTATTCGAGTTTTTTTTTGGGGGGGGGGGTTTGTGGTTCCATATAAATATCATCAATATTTGCTCTATTTATTTGAATAATGCCATTTAGATTTGAATAACATTAAATCTGTATACTGATTTTGGCAGGATGGTCATTTTAATGATATTAGTTCTTCTGATCCATGAGCAGGGGATGTCTTTCCATTTCATTGTGTCTTCTCGTATTTCTATTATCAGGGTTTTATAGTTTCTTTGTATAGGTCCTTCACCTCTTTTGTTAGTTTTATTCCCATGTATTTGATTTTTTGTTTGTTTGCTTCTGTTGTAAAGGGGATTTTTTTTTTTTATTTAGGCTTCTTCTGATTGGCTGGTTGTGTATAGGATGGCTATTGACCTTTGTGATTTATTTTACAATCTGCAACCTTGCTAAACTTGTTAATTGTTTTGATTAGTTTTTCTATGGGGTTTTTAGGGTTTTCAATATATAGTATCATATGATCTGCAAATGAAAATATTTTTACTTCTTTCCCTATTTTGGATTCTTTGTATGTCTTTTTCCTGTCTTATTGCTCCGGCTAAGACTTCCAATGTTCTTTTGAAGAGCAGTGGTGATAGTAGACATTCTTGTCCTGTTCTTGATCTCAAAGGAAAGGTTTTCTCCATTGAGAATAATATTGGCTGTGTGTTTCTCATATATGGCTTTTATCATGTTGAGGTATGTCCCTTCTATTCCAATGATGTTTAGGACCTTAAAAAATCCATGTTGAGGCCCTCCCTGGTGGTGCAGCAGGTTAAAACACAGCACTGAGAATCTAAAGCCGCTTCCACATGAGTTCGATCCCCGCCTGCCCCGGAGATGACCACATGGTGTGGCAGACCTCTCCTGATCCGCCCGCTGCTCCCCTCAGCAGTGTACTTCGTCGATCTGCCTGTTCTGCTCCTC
>NW_004567113.1:467867-469307 GCF_000260355.1 Condylura cristata
GCATAGGAATTGAGGACTGAAAACGGACTATAGACTCACTTACTACAAGTTTTAACCCAAACGAAAACACCCTGGACTCACTAGAAGGTAGATAACTGAGAAGGAATCGGCGATTGGGGAGTTCCCAGAAGGGAACTCCCGAGAAAACCCGGGCCCCTGGAAGTTCCCTGGGATGCAGGAGCCTCTTTGCCCCACGCTAAACCCTGGAGGTAAAGGTGGACGACTCAGCTCAGTGAGTGGAGCCCAGGCTGCAGAAAGACTGCAAATCTGATCCTCAATACCTGGGTGAGAGAAAAACCGCTGAAACTTCAGACCCAATCCGGAGCACCTGGGCGATGCGCAAAGCCACTGATAACTTCGGCCAGCTCAGGAACCAGCAAGATAGCAGCAGAATAAAGACGCCAAAGTGACTACATCCAAACTCGCACGGGATTATACAAAAATGGACTATAGACTTTCATGCTACAAGTTTCAACACAAATGAAAATGCCCTGGACTCACTAGAAGGAAAATAACCGAGGGAGAACCGGCGATTGGGGAGTCCCCATAAAGGAAGCCCCACAGGCAGGAACTGAACCGGAAGCACCAGCAGATTCCAACTCCCTCAGTGCCTTTAAAAATCTGGGTGGCAAAAGGCGGGAAGCCTGCAGAGGGAACCTCCCTGAGGCTGCAGCTGCAGGCTGCTCGGCAGCCTTTTGTCCCAGCCCTGCTACAACCCTGGAGATAAACTGAGACAATTCAGCTAGGGAGGGGAAAACAAATCGTGGGCAAAGGCTGCAGCTCAGAACCAGAGACCTGATGATATGCCACAGACCTGTTGCTGACCTTTGCCCCAGCAGCCCAAACAAAGCCCTGGATATAACTGAGACAACACAGCAAGGTGAGTGGATCCCAAGCTGCTGCGGGGGGCGGGACCCAACCACAGGCCCAACCCTAGGATAATGCAGCAATTTTAACAACCTTGCATGGGCACATTTAACATAGAGAGGTCCTAGGAAGTGCCTCAAACAGGGAGACTTGCTCAGGGGTCTACCTGCTTACCACGTCTATCAAAAAAAAAAAAAAAACATAGTAAAACCCTGGATTTAAAGAGAGAAAGCTGGGCTCTGTGAAAGGACCTCAGGCAGGGGGGAGGCACTGCTCTGGGTGGGACTACTTGGACTAAACAAACAAACAAAAATAAGCCCTGAAATCTCAAAGGGAGGACTGGCAGACTGCTCAGCCAGGAGTTATTTAGCTCTCTGGCACTACCATGCACTCCTGTAGAGTGTAAACAAAGTCAGTCACCAACTCAGCCAAAGGCCCAGCTCCAGGGAGAACTACAACACATCTAATTCATTATAACTGCCACAGGCACACCAAGCATAGAGGGAACCTGGGACATCGAAGGCTACAAAGATCAACAGACACCTTCCAGAAACGACCTCAACGTGTTACTAG
>NW_004567113.1:474717-481976 GCF_000260355.1 Condylura cristata
GAAATGCACGGGACTATGGTGGTGGCACAGGGGTGATTTGGTGATGGGAAACCCGCGGGGATTACAATCGAGATGGAAAAAAAATGTGCAAAATGTTGTAAAAATAAACTTTGTAATAAAAAAATGCACTTTGAATTTTGTTTAATGCTTTCTCTGCATCTGTTGATATAATTATATGATTTTTTTTGTCAGTTGATATGATGGATTGTGTTAATTTATTTTCATATGTTGAGCCATTTTCAGATATATAACTCCTGGTATAAAACCCACTTGGTCGTGGTGAATAATTCCTTTAATGCATTTTTGGATTCTGGTGGCTAAGATTTTATTTTAGATTTTTGCATCAGTATTCATTAGGGAGATTGGTCTGAAGTTTTCTTTTTTTGTGTTCTCTCTTATGGTTTTGATATCAGTGTGATGTTTGCTTCATAAAAAGTATTTGGTAGCTTTCCTTCTTTCTCAATTTATTGAATGAGTTTGTGTAGAATAGGCACTAGTTTGTTTCTGAACGTTTGGTAAAATTCATTTGTAAATCCATCTGGTCCTGGACTTTTATTTTTGGGAGGGTTTTAATTACTGCTTCAATTTCACTGATTATAATTGGCCTTTGTAGTTGTTCTAGATCTTGTTTATCTTGCTTTGGATGTATGTAGAATTGTTGGAATTTATTCATCTCATCTAGATCGTTGAACTTGTTTGCATATAGTTGCTTATAATATTCTCTGATTATTCTTTTGCTTTCTGTGGTATCATATGTTGTGATTTCTCCTCTTTCCTCTTTATTTGTGGTTTCTCATATATATCTATATATCTATATCTATATCTATATCTATATCTATATCTATATCTATATATTTTCTTTTGGAGGCTAGGGGTTTTTCTATTTTGTTTACTTTTTCAAAGAACTAACTTTTGGTTTCATTGAGTTTATAGATTGCTTTCCTAACTTTCATTTCATTTATTTCTGCTTGACTTATTATTTCCTGTCTTCTACTGTTTTTTTTTTTGGGGGGGGGGGTGTTATTTTATTGTTTCTTTTCTTTTCCACTTCTTTAAGGTGGGAGATTATTTCTGTGAGTTGTTTCTTGTTTCTTTATGTGAGTTTGTATTGCTATATATTTTCTTGTTATAACTGCTTTAATGTGTCCTATAAGTTTTGTGGAGTTGTGTCCTCATTGTCATTGTTCTCAGAATATTTTTTTTTAATTTCTTCCTTAATTTCCTAGTCGATCCAATGTTCTTCCAGTAGTGTTGGTTTCAATCTCCATGAGGTAGGTAGTTAATTTCTAGTTTGATTCCTTCATGGTCAGAGAAGATAGCTGGTATGATTTTGATCTTAGTATATCTGTTGATATTTGATTGTGTCCTTGTATTAATCAGTTCTTCAGAGTGATCCATGTGGATTTGAGAAAAATGTGTACTCATATTTTTTTGGATGCAGTGCTCAATAGATATCTGTTAAGTCAAAGAGTTCTAGGACCTCGTTTGGAGCTTTACTGTCCTTGCTTATTTTTTTTCTAGTTGATCTGTCCAAGAGAGTAGCATATTGAAGTTGCCTACTAAATAGGTGTTTTCTCTAATGTATGCTTTCTTAGATGACAGTAGTTTCCTTATATACTTTGTTTCTTCTTCATGTATATATATATATATATATATATATATATATACACCACATGAAGAATATATATATATTGATTAATGTCATGTCTTCTTGCTGTATTGTCCCTGTAATCATAATATCGCAGTCGTCTGTGTCCCTTTGGTTCTTTTTAGTTTGAAGTCTATCTTATCTGATGTAAGAATAGCTTGCATCAAAAATAGCTTTTTTTTTATTATTATTTGCTTTTAGAATTGTTTTCCAGCCTTTTACTTTTAATTTTTTTTAATATTTATTTATTTATGCATATAGAACTGGGGTACAGGCCAGAGGTTTAGTGGCAGTGAGAGGATTCACCAGAGACAGAGTGGGGAGGAGGACAGGCCGACTGACAAAATACACTACTAAGGGGAGCAGCGGGCAGGTCAAGAGGTCTGCTGCCATGTGGGTCACCTCTGGGGTCAGGGATCAAACTCATGCTTAAGTGGCTTTAACTTCTCATTGCTGATCTTTAAACCACTGTGCCACCAGGAAGAGCTCTCAATCTGTCTTTATCTTTTATAGTTACATGTGTTTTCTGTAGACAGCAGAAAGTTGGTTCTATGTTTTAATCCAGACTGCCACTCTGTATCTCTTTATTGCTGAGTTTAAACCATTTACATTTAGAGTTAATATTGTAATATTGGCACCTACATTTGCCATTTTCTTTTTCCTTTTGTGTTTTTTATTCCTTGTTTTGATCTGTTTATATTCATTCCTCTGTTGGTTTTGGCTTAAGGACTTCTTGTAGTATTTATTGGCATGGAGATTTAGTCTTGGCAAAATTTTAGAGTTTCTGTTTGTCTGGGGATGTCCTTATTCTTTCTTTATATAGGAAGGTAAGCTTTGCAGGTTAAAATGTTCCTGGTTGGCATTTGATGTCTTGGAGTTTGTTGACTATGTCCCTCCGTGCTCTTCTTGCCTGTAGTGTTTCTTTGGAGAAATCTTGTGTCATCTTGATTGGTTTCCCTTTATAAGTTACTTGTTTCTTTCCTTTTATCATTCTCATTATTTTTTACTTGTGCTGGTTTCTTGGTAGCTTCACTATTATTTGTCTTGCTGTATTTCTCCTTTCATCATGGTAATTTGGTGTTCTTTTTACTTCTTGTATGTCTATTTTTATCTCTGGGAAGTTTCTTCATATCTGGGAAGTTCTCTTCAATTACCTCTCTGAATCTTTTCTCTATTCCTTCTCTCACTTTCTGGGAGACCTCTAATTCTGAAATTTCCTTTCCTGATGGTGTCAGATATCTCTTGGAGTGTTTCTTCATTTCTTTTCCTTTTCACTTCTCTTTCTTTTTCTGTTTGGTTTCTTTTCATTTCTGTGTTTTCAAGGGCGTTCTAGTATTTTCAGTGGGTGGCCTAATGTATAACTAAAAACAGAACCACTATTATTAAGATATAACCACCTATTGTTGTATTGAAACCTTAGTGACTTTTCTATCTCATAATTTTGTCAGCTGACTGGAGGCAGAACTCAGATTGTACTGTTAACATAAAATACATGCATGCATAGATACATTATTGGGCAAGGGTAGTTAGTCTTTTAATGTGGTAGTCCAGGATTCCATGACAGACTCTGGAAGGCTTCTTGTGATATAACTTCAGAAATCTCATGCTATTACTGTACTAGTCAAATCACTGTTGGCAGCACATATTGAACCATAGTAAATAATACTTCATCTTTCAATACTAGGGATAAAAAGGCTTGTTATCTTTTATCTGCTATAGAGTTTCTCCTGCAACAAAATATTCACATTTTTCCATGTCTTCTTAAAGACTACAAAATCTCATGTAATTATAGTATAATTCTGAAGGCTAGGGTCTTGTCATCTAAATCTGGTATAGGTATGTGTGAAGACTTTTGTGTGTGTGTGTGTGTTTTCCAATCATCATCTTGACTATGATTCCTGTCTATCAGAAGAGTTGTGAACTAAAGATACATGTTACCCATCATATATCCAACAATAACAACCAAAAAAAGTGGGAAAGAGATAGGGTACTTACAATAGATATTCATATTCATATGTAGAAAACAAACAAACAACAAAACAGGGAAAAACTGAAGGCCCATAGTAGAAATAGGGCAAATAGAAATTCTGAAATCCAACAAAACATATGTACCCTTCCTTGATTTAGGGCCAAATTGTAGTCTCTGTGATGATTTTTAATGGTTATTTCTTTTAATTTTGGGGCTCATTGTCCCTTCCCTTGAATTAGCTTTCCTTATCTACAAGAAATAGATTGTGTTTGCAGCTGAAGTTTTCTTAATTTGTTTCTGTCACAAAGAAGATTGGGAGTCTATAAACCACTTTTCTTTTGCATGGTTTTAATTTTTCCCACATTAGTGAATTTCCTTATAAAAATATAAACTTTATATTGTATTAATTTATAATAAAGCAAATTAGACAAAAGTTAAACCCACACATCCTTGTTCAAGAAACAGTTGTCTATTTTAAATCACCACTGGTGCCACTGAATTTCAGTAATCTTTAATACTTAGGAGGACTATTGTCTTAGTTAAAAGGTATATCACATGTTGCCTTAAAATTCTTAGGGTACCTTTTCTTTAGTGAGAGATTCTATAAAGTACAGTAATTTTTAATTTAAAAATATTTATTTATTTATGCAACAGAACTGGGGTACAGGCCAGAGGTACAGGGATGGTGAGAGGATTCATCAGAGACAGAGTGGAGAGTGGAATAGGCCGACTGATGAAGTACACTGCTAAGGAGAGTATCTTCTGAGGGAAGCAGTGGGCAGGACAGGAGAGGTCTGCTGTGCCTTGTAGGTTGGCTCCCTGACCAGCCATCAAATTCATGCTGTAGGGACTGGTAAAGTCTTGACATCACTGAGAGTTAAACTTGACACCCTCAGGGAATCCTTATGAGACACAGTCTTAAGCTTCTCTAGGACCTTAACAAAGAGACCTCAGATTTGGTCTTTGTCTTCAAAATAGTTATTGCTTTGAAATCCTTGTTTGAAGAAATAAAATGAAAAAAAAATTACTTACAATAGCTTGATTTCTTTTAAATTCTATAAATTCTGATTGAAAATTGAATGTAGTTAGCATCTTTTTGTAGCCATACCTTTTCATACACTGCTAGAAATAGCTTGTTGGCATTTTTCTTTCATTTCCAGGAAAATTCCTTAGCTAGTATCCATTAACTAGTTAGGTATTTTATTTACTACGCCAAGCATTAGATTTCCTAAAATTCCTGCCATTATGTAACAAAAATATAAAATATTTTTTTCTAACCTATAATAATGTTTTATTCTGTCCTTTAAGCCATCACTACTTAGTTAATCCTCCTTCCCTTATCTTAACATTGTTTCAGCTTCTGATCTGGTATGTTGCAAGTTCTGGCATTGCCCTTTGTGATGGAAATACTGTATTCATACTATGTACTACTACTCATGTCATTGAAAAATTGAATCTTTTTCTTTTCCCCATAAATCTTGTTTGTGACTTGCATTAGAACAGATTTCCTATAATTTTTCAACAAAGTCAAAGCTTTACAGAATGTACAATGGGTTATTGAAACAATTGTTCTTGGAGTCCTGAGTCTGTAAAACACTGACTATTGTTAGACATTCACTCTCATTTTAGTTGTTGGCTTTCCACTCCCTTATTTAATTATTATTACAGATTTTATACTGCAATTATAATCTTATTTGCCTTATTGATAGCTCATTGTTTACATATTAAAATGCAACCATTTTTGGATACTGATTTTCAGCCTGAAACTTTAGTGTATTTGTTTATTATTATTATTATTTTTTAAGATTTATTTATTTGTGCATACAGAACTGGGGTACAGGCCAGAGGCCCAGGGGCTTCACCTGAATAGGCAGATCGACAAGTACACTGCTGAGCGGAGCAGCAGGTGGGTCAGGAGAGGTCTGCCATGCCATGTGGTCACCTCCGGGGCTGGCGGGAATCAAACTCATGCAGAAGTGCTTTAGCTTCTCAGTGCTGTGCTTTAACCTGCTGCGCCACCAGGGAGGGCCCTGTTTATTATTTTTAAGAGTTTTTTTTTTTTTGCATGTGTCTGTGTTTGTGTTTGTAAGTGTTCAAGTTTTTTACATATAAAGTTCCATCATTCAAGAATGTCTGAATGATATTGTGGCAAATATTGTGGCAAAGAGACGATAACATAGAGCTCTTCTATAAAAATAACTGATAGGAAGAAATAACATTGAGTTTCTTAGAGGGCCTGGATGTGTTAGACAAACTGGGTGACACTCACTATTCCTCAGAAATGGAAAAAAATGGAATGTCAGGGTAAGGGAAGAGAAAAAAGACAATAAAACATAACTGGTAACAGTTAACTGGTGGCAAAGATATAAGGGGAAGCCTCATAGGGCTGGTCTCTACAGCAGATTCTCTGGGTATAGCAATATTCAGGTAGATCACCCAACTATGTCACAGGCCCAGAAAAAGTCAGGAGAGGTCTGCCACGCCATGTGGTCTCCTCCGGGGCAGGCGGGAATCGAACTCATGCGGAAGTGGCTTTAGCTTCTCAGTGCTATGCTTTAACCCGCTGCGCCACCAGGGAGGGCCCAGGCCCAGAAAAAGTAATTGAAGACAACTTCCCAAGCATGACGAATGAAATGAAAATAGATTTACAGAAATCTACAAAGAAAGGAAAATTACTACAAAGAAAGGAAAATTACAACAAAATAAACAATAGTAAAGTTTCCAAAGGTCCAAGACAAGGAAAAAATAATGAAACTGACAAAGGGGAAGAAACAGAAAACCTATAAAGGAAAACCAATCAGGGTGATATCAACATTCTCTTTTGAAACACAACAGGCAAGAACAGAGTGGAGTGACATAATTACCAAACTCTAAGTCAAGAACTGTAAACCAAGATTAAACTATCCCACAGAGTTCTACTCTATGAAGGAAAAATAAAAACCTTATCAGTCAACCAGTAGCACCAGAAATTTATTGCTACTAAACTCCAACTCGCAAAAATCTTATAAGAAACCTTAAATCCAAAATTAATAGAGAAATGAATAGGAAAAAAAAATCATGTAAGAAAGAGAGAATAATAAAAAGGCAAACAAAATGACTTATATGGGGCCCTACCTGGTGGCGCAGCAGATTAAAGCACAGCACTAAGAAGTTTAAGCCACTTCCGCATGAGTTTGATTCCGATTCCCGCCTGCCCTGGAAGAGATCTATATGGCGAGGCAGACCTCTCCTGACTCACCCGCTGCTCCCCTCAGCAGTGCACTTCTTCTATCTGCCTGTTCTGCTCCCCTCCTTGTCTCTGGTGAATCCTCTCACCCTCCACATCTCTGGCCTGTACACCAGCTCTACATGAATAAATAAATAAATCATTTTTTTAATACAAAAGTTTATTTTTACATCATTTTGTACATTTTTTTTCCATCTCAATTGTAACCCCCGTGGGTTTCCCGTCACCAAATCACCTGTGTGCCATCACCATAATCCCGTGCATTTCTCTCCCCCTCCCCCATTTTTGATCCCATTCCCCACTCCACCCCCACAAAATGTCTCTGGTTTATGGTTGTTCATTATTTTTGTTATTTTCTCGCCAGGTCCATTATACTCCTGCTATGAGTGAAACCATCCGGTATTTTTCTTTCTCTT
>NW_004567113.1:485765-486582 GCF_000260355.1 Condylura cristata
ATGGCATCTGTTTTTTAATCCATCCTGCAACTCTGTGTCTTTTGACTGATGAGTTTAAGCCATTTATATTTAGAGATAATATTGATATACTGGCATGTACATTTGCCATTTTGGTCCTTCTGTATTTTTATTCCTTGTTTTGTAGTAGTTTTTGGAGTGGGGGTTTAGTCTTGACGAAAATGTGGAGTTTCTGTTTGTCTGAGAATGTCCTTATTCTTTCTTCATAGAGGAAGAAGAGCTTCGCAGGGTAGAGTATTCTTGTTTGGCATTTAATGCTGTGAAGTTTGTTGAGTATGTCCCTCCACTTTCTTCTTGCCCATAGTGTTTCTTGAGAGAAGTCGGATGTCATCCTGATCAGTTTCCCTTCTGTTATCTCTGTGAATATTTTCTCTATTCCTTGGCCTTTCTCTTCACCTTCTGGGTTACCAATAACTCTGATATTTCCTTTCCTAATGGTGTCAGATAGCTCTTGAAGTGTTTCTTCATTCCTTTTCCTTTTTACTTCTCTTTCTTTTTTATTTTTTAAATCTCTTTGTTTCTGTGTCTTCCAGTGTGCTGATTCGTTCTTCCATTTCATCTATTCTGTTTTCATAACTTTTCCCGGAATTCGTTATCTCTTCTAGTGGCCTTTTCATCGCCTGCATTTCTTCTATTTCCTTTTTAGTGTCTCATTTTCTTTCTTCAGTTCGCTGATTGTTTGTCTCATATTTTTTTCATTTCTTTTATTTGTTTCCTTCATCTCCTGGATGGTTTGTATTATTTCATTTTGTTTGTTTATCATGATGATTCTGAATTCTTTATCTGATAGGTTGAACAG
>NW_004567113.1:486777-520587 GCF_000260355.1 Condylura cristata
AGGGTATTCTGAGTTGTGTTGTTTTTCCCAGCCCCCACTGTGTGTAATTGTGTCTGTTGTCTCAGCTGGTAAGAGTCAGGGGACTCTTGTGTTGTTCAGCCTTTTCTAGTCACACGTTGAGGCTGTTTCTGGAAGGTGTCTGTTGATCTTTGTAGCCTTCGGATGTCCCAGGTTCCTTCTATGCTTGGTGTGCCCGTGGTAGTTATGATGAATTAGATGTGTTGTAGTTCTCCCTGGAGCTGGGCCTTTGGTTGAGTTGGTGACTGGCTTTGTTTACACTCTAAGTACTGAGAGCTCCCAAGTCTTCTTTTGAGCCTCTGTTGTGGGGGTGAGATTTCCCCTTCCCCACAGGAGTGCAGGGGTGTGGCAGAAAGTTGAATTCCTCCTGGCTGAGCAGTCTGCCAGTCCTCCCTTTGAGTTTTCAGGGCTTTTTGTTTGTTTGTTTAGTCCAAATACTCCCACCCAGGGCAGTGTCTCCCCCCTGCCTGAGGTCCTTTCACAGAGCCCAGCTGTATCTCTTTAACTCCAGGGTTTTACTACAGTTTTTTTGGGTTAGATATGGTAAGCAGGTAGACCCCTGAGCAAGTCTCCCCTTTTGAGGCACTTCCTAGGACCTCTCTATGCTAAATATGCCCATGCAATTTTGTTAAAATTGCTGCATTATCCTAGGGTTGGGCCTTTGGTTGGGTCCTGACCCCCGCAGCAGCTTGGGATCCACTCACCTAGCTGTGTTGTCTCAGTTTATATCCAGGGCTTTGTTGGGGCTGCTGGGGCAAAGGTCAGCAACAGGTCTGTGGCATATCCTCAAGTCTCTCGTTCTGAGCTGCAACCTTTTCCCATGATTTGGTTTCCCCTTCCTAGCTGAATTGTCTGTTTATCTCCAGGGTTGTAGCTGGGCTGGGACAAAAGGCTGCCAAGAGGCTGCAGCTGCCGCCTCAGGCAGATTCCCTGTGCAGTGCCATCTGCCGACTAGATGTTTAAAGGAGCCGAGCGAGTTGGAAGCCGCTGGCATTTGGATCAGTTCCTGCCTGTGCGGCTTCCCTTATGGGGACTCCCCAATCGCCGGTTCTCCCTCGGTTATTTTCCTTCTAGTGAGTCCAGGGAGTTTTCATTTGTGTTGAAACTTGTAGCATGAAAGTCTGTAGTCCGTTTTTGTATAATCCCATGCGAGTTTGGATGTAGTCGCCTTGGCGTCTTTATTCTGCCGCTATTTTGCCGGTTCTGGAGCTGGTCGAGCTGATCAGTGGCTTTGTGTGGCGCCCAGGTGCTCCGGATCGAGTCTGCAGTTTCAGCGGTTTTTCCTTCACCCAGGTATTGAGGATCAGATTTGCAGTCTTTCCACAGCCTGGGCTCCACTCACTGAGCTGAGCCGTCCAGCTTTACCTCCAGGGTTTAGCATGGGGCAAAGTGGCTCCTGCAGTCCGTGGAACTTCCAGGGGCCTGGGTTTTCCCCTCAGTTATCTACCTTTTAGTGATTCCAGGGTGTTTTCGCTTGGGTTGAAACTTGTCGTAAGTGAGTCTATAGTCCGTTTTCAGTCCTCAATTCCTATGCAGGCCTGGACGAAGTGATCTCGGTGTCTTTACCCTGCCGCCATCTTCTGGAAGTCCGCTAAATAAATAAATCTTTAAAAAAAATGACTTATGTGATGTGATTGTATCAATATTAAGCCAAATATAAATGGACTACACTCACCAATAAAAAGACAGAGTTACAGCTGAATTATAAAACAGAACCCAACCTTCATATCTCTCCAGAAAACACATTTTACTACAATAAAACATAAATTGAAATAAACATAGATTGAAAATAAAAAGATAGAAAACAGCCCTACAAGCAAATGGACCAAAAAAGAAGGAAGGAACAGCTATACTCATATCAGATAAAATGGACCTCAAACTTTAAAAGATAAAAAGAGACATAGATGATCACTACATTATTATTAAGGAAATAAGGAGCACTGAAATATATCAGACAATTATTATCAGTTCTGAAAACACACATTAGAGAAAATACATACATAGTAGGTGGCTTATAAAACCCTTCTCTCACCAATGGACGTATCAGTGAGACAAAACAAACCCCCAAAAGACATTAGAGCCCAAAATAAAGGTTTTATGGACTTAGCATATACCTATTGGTTAGTGCACCACAATAAACAATAAAACATTGTTCTTAATACACATAGATCATCCTCCAGGTTTGATCACATATTGGGACACAAGTCAAATATCAACAGGCATGTTAAGATCAAATCATATCAACTGTCTTCTCTGAACATAAAGGCATCAATCATATGAAAAGAAAAGAAGTCAAGAAATCCTCCTATCTCTTAGAGATTGAACCCCACACTACTGAAAGTACAATGAATCAATGAGGACAAAAAAAAAGAAGAAAGTAAAAACTACTTTGAGACCATTGATGATAAGGACACAAATAATCAGAATACAAGAGGCATAAGAGGCAAATAAGGAGCAATACAGGCTCACTTCAGAAACAAGAAAAAATCAAAAAAATAACCTAATCCTCCATCTTAAAGCACTGGAAAAAGAACAATTAAAAATATTCAAAGGCCAGTAGAGGAGCAGAAATAATAAATTTAAAGGAGAAATAAGTGAAAGAAAGTTAACAACAAATCTAAAACATCAATGACATCAATTTTGGTTCTTTGAAAAACATAAACAAAATAGAAAACCTCTAGCCAAGCTTACAAAGAAAAATGAATATCATAAATGAAAGTGGAGAAATTACAACAGTCAGAGCAGAAATCAAAAGAATAATCATAGATTACTATAAAGGTATATGTAAACAAGTTCAACAGTCTAGATGAGATGGCCAACTTCCTCAAATGATACAACCATCCAAAGCTAAATAAAAAAGAAATAGAACACTGAAACAGAACAACAATCAAGGAGATTGAAACTTTAATCAAAACTTTAACCAAAAACGAAAACCAGAACCAGAGGACTTCACAAATGAATTCTACCAAACATTCAGACATGAATTAGTGCCTTTCTTACAATCTTTAAAGAAATTAGAAGGAAGGAATACTACCAACTATGTTTTAAGAAGTCAACATTACACCAATATAAAAACTGAACAAGGACAGCACATACAAAGAAAACTATGGGCATCTCCCTCTAATGAACACTGACACAACAGTCTTCAGTATAATTCTAGCCAAAAGAATCCACAAATACATCAAAAAGATAACTCACCACAACCAAGTGGGATTTATTTAGGGGCACAAGGGTAGTTTGATATCTGAAAATAAATTATGTATTCCACTACATCAAAAGCTTTGGTTAATGTCTCTTTTGCTCTTTTCAGTTTGATGTAGTGCTAGGTATTTTTCTTATCCTTCATTTTCTTTGCTTTGTGTAATGAATCTTTAAAGATGTTACTGAGATGTCCATCTTATGATGTTTAAGCTATTTTTATTCTATATATTTTATAGTTTCAGATCTTATGTCCAGATTCTTTTATACATTATGAGGTGATTTTTGTGCATGGCATGAGGTAGTAGTCTAGATTAATTCTTTCGCTTATGGTGTTCCAATTTTCATAGCATCATTTCTAGTAGAAATTGTTCTTGTTCTATTGCGTTTCTTTGCTTCTTTGTCAAAGATTATTAGTTCATATATGTGTGACTTTATTTCTGGAAATATTATTTAGTTCCATTGGTTTTTGTGTTTGTTTTGTTCCAAAACTACATTTTGATTATTATATCTTTGTAGTATACTGATGTCTAGAAGTGTGATACCTCCACTCTCTCTTTTTTTTGGTTGGTACGGCTTTAGCGGTTTTTGGTTTTTGTGGTTCCAAATGAATTTTATAAGTTTTTGTTTTATTTCTTTGAAGAATGGCATTGACATTTTTATTGGAATAGCATTGAAACTGTAAATAGAGTTGGTAGGATGCCCATTTTAATAATGTTAATTCTTCCAATTCATGAGCAGAGGATATTTTCCCATTTCTTTTAACAGTGTTTTATAATTTTCTTTGTATAGGCCCTTATCCCTTTTGCTAGGTTTATTACCGAGTATTTGATTTTTTTGTTTGTTTGTTTCAAATTAAAAGGGATGGTTTTCTTGACTTCTTCAGATTGGA
Organism: Condylura cristata; assembly: GCF_000260355.1. Classification (NCBI taxonomy): domain Eukaryota; kingdom Metazoa; phylum Chordata; class Mammalia; order Eulipotyphla; family Talpidae; genus Condylura; species Condylura cristata. The sequence continues at coordinate 490,886 of NW_004567113.1, forward strand.
TGTTTGTGTATAGGAAGGGTATTGATTTTTGTGTGTTGATTTTGTAGTGGCTACTTTACTAAACTGGTTGATTATTTTGAGAAGTTTTTCTGTGATGACATTTTTAGGGTTCTCTGTGTATATTATCATATTATGTGCATAGCGATTGTTTTACTTCTTTTCCCCAGTTTGTATTCCTTGTATGTCTTTCTCTTGTCTTCTTGTTCTGAAAAGGACTTCTAGTATTATAATGAAGAACAGTGGTGAGAGTGGATATGTCTTGTTCCTGCTCTTAAAGGAAAGACCTTCAACTTTTCACCATTGAGATCATATTGGCTGTGGGTTTGTTGTACAAGGCTTTTATCATGCTAAGGTATGTTCCTTCTATCCAAAGAATTTCAAGGGCCTTCATCATATGTAGAAGATGGTAATTCTGACTTACTTCACCCATTTCTCCTGTTCCCAACTATTCACTCCCCACTTTTGACAACAACCAATCTATTTTTAACTGTAATCTTGTGTGTATGTGTTTAATTTTCAGGTTCTACATATAAGTGACATCTTTGCTTATCTTGATAAAAACTGGTTTTCATTACATAGAAAGTTTTTTTTATATTATTCAGAATGAAGAAATAGAAATATTATTCGATCTGAGTTTTGCTGTCAAAAATATTCCTGATTATACAAGAACTCTCAAAAGTAAAAGGAAAATTAATTTCCATGATCAGAAGATTAGATGTATTTTTTAAATTAAAAATTTAATATTACTACATCAACTGTCAATATATTAAGAAATTTTACTTAACTAGTACTTTTTTTTTAAGATTTATTTATTTATACATACAGAACTGGGAAAAAGGCCAGAGGTGCAGGGTGGTGAGTAGAACAGGCAGATAGATGAAGTACACTGCTGAGGGGAGCAGCTGGTTGGTCAGGAGAGGTCTGCCGTGCCATGTGGGTCACCTCCGGGCAGCAGTGATTGAACTCATGCTGCAGTGGCTTTAGCTTCTTAGTTCTGTGCTTTAACCCACTGCACTACGAGGGAGGGCCCCATCCCTGCTTTTTAAGGTATATTCTGTACAGTAAAATTAATTCAATTTAAGTGCATAGTTTGACAGATTTTGGTAAAGTGTGTGATCAGATAATCAAATGTTAGAGCATTTCAATAAATCTTGAAAAGTTACATTTAATCACCATAATCCTTCCTAACCTCCCCACCTTTGGCCCAGACAACTGTTTTCATTGCCATATTTTCCATTTTATGGCATTTCATAGAATGGAATCAAACATTATTCAAGGTTTTGTGAATTATTTTGTTTTAGAGCTACTCAGTTTAAAAGAATTAAAGATGTATTTATCCTTCAAGAAGACATTCTTTATAATTTTAGGTCCTGGATTTTATAATGTTATAAATAATACTATATTTGACAACTTAAGTGATAACTTCCTGAAGAAACAAGAGAAAGGTGCATTTGGCTCTTCTGTTCCCAGGACTTTTCCCATGTTTCAGAAAGAAACATTCACTACTCCTGGACCTGCTGAATATCAGGTAATTTGTGAATACAAAATAATACTCTTTATCAAAGCCAAACTTTTAATGTTGTTTTGCAAATTAAATGTGATAAATAGGCCCCATTATAGTATTCCATACTATTGTTATTGAAATTTTCATGGTATAAGAGTAAAATTTAATTGATTTCATAGCTTGTTTGTAATTTCTTCTAAAAATAGATTTTAGTCTTTACCCCTTTGAGAATCTTATGTATACATCTTTAAATAATTTTCATTTTAAAATTGCTCCAACATTGGGCTTTCCCTGGTGGTTCATCGGGTTAAAGCACCACATTATTAAGCTCTCTAAAGCCACTACAGCACAAATTCCATTCCCGGTCAGGGAGCTGACCCACATGGAGTGGCAGACCTCTTCTGACCCACCCACTATTACCCTCAGCAGTGTACTTTGTCGATTTGCCTGTCCTGCTCTCCACTCTGTCACTGGTGAATCTTCTCACCTCTGGCCTGTAACTCAGTTCTATAAGCATAAATAAATAAATCTTAAAAAAATTATTGCTTCAACACTATCTCAGAATAAATTTAATTCTTTTACAGAATATGTCTTTGTTAAATGTTCTGAGATTTTATAATTTTGTGTAGAAGCCTTCTAGATTTTACTTGTATTAATTCCTCAGTATATTATTTTTAAATATGATGTTGTAAATGGTAGCTTTTAAATGTTATTATTATTTAGCTTTTGATTATTGGTATAAGAAAATCTAATAGTTTTTATTAAATATTACCTTTACTCATGATTCATACCTGTTGTTAAATTAAATGACTAATTATACTAATTTGTTATCATTTTATATTCAAACACAATTATACCATTTGTGAATGATGACTTTTTAATTTCCCCAATTCCTTCATCTTTTAAAAAATGTTTAATATTTTCATTATATCATCCCACAATTTTTGTACAATGTATTGTTTCATCTTAAATATGTATGTATACATTTTTGCTTTACTATGCTTATATATCCCAGGACAAAGCTCAAAAATATTTAAGTGGAATAACATTTATCCAGCATGAAGCAAGGTAAAATGTGGCTTCCATTAAAATTTTATTAAGTATGCTGAGAAGCAGGAAAATCCAATCCAGAAGATAAGTAAAGCAATAATCAAAAATAACTCACAGATGACAGAAATAATAGATGAGGACTTGTAGCAGCTATTATAACTATATTCTATTTCTAATTATATTTCTTTTTCAAGAAAGTAGAAGCAAGATTGAGATTAGTATGTAGATAAGTGGCACACGTGTAAGAGACCAAAATTGAAGTTATAGAAATGTTAAGATATTTGGGGAAAAACATGCATTGTTTTTTAATCAACAGTTGAGTGGAAATCTCTTAAGAAAACATTACCTGGAAAAGATAATAAAACTATCTGAAACAAAACAGTAAGGAAAATAGCTACTTTAAAGGAAACCTGTATTCCTATGTTTAGAGTAGCATTATTTATAATAGCGAAGGTATGGAAACAACCTAAATGCCCCAGTACAGATGAGTGGATGGATATGTAGTATGTATACACAATGGAATACTTAAGCAATTAAAAATTATGTATTTATGCCATGTTAGGCAATGTGGACATAAGGCTAGGCCTTGCAGTACTTTGTGTTATAGTAGGGATACTCAGAATCCCACAGTAAGTGTCCATGACAAAAGGCTCAACCTTTTGGGGCATTTAGGCTATTTACATATCTGGCCTATTGTAAATAATGCTACCCTAAACATAGGAATACAGGTTTTCTTTAAAATTAGAGTATTGATTGAGTTATTTTCCTTGAAGTGTCTTGCTCTGCTTAGGGTTCCCCATTTCTGATTCCAGACTAGCCACTATTCCTCAGGAACAGCTGCAAGCCCGTATACCTTGCAAATTTAGTTTGTCAACACAAGCCTCTGCCACATCTGGCAAGTACATCCCATTCACTGCTCAATCACCTGTGCCTTGGGAGCAGATGCAAACTCAATTTCAGCTACATAGGGCATTACATTGTATTAGGGAACTTTACCATGAGAAAGAAAATATAAGAAACATAGGAACCCCAGGAGAACAGAGAGAGACGGGAACTGAGAACTTTTGTAGAGAAGTAATGGATAAGAACTTCCCACGAACCTAGAAATGCACATCTAAACACAACAAATAAAACAAAAAATCAGCTAACTAGGTGAAAGAAAACCTATAAAAAGACAAATAATAGTGAAACTCTCAAGACTCCAAGACAAAAAATAATGAAGCTGATGTGATAGTAGAAACAGATATCCTATAAAGGAACACCCATTAGATTAACTTTAAATTTCTTCAAAGAAATATCAAGTGCAAGAATAGAATGGAATGAAGTATACAAAACACTATAGGAAAAATCTGCCAGTTAACATTACACTAACTGCAAGACTCTCTTTCCTATAAGAGAGAGAAACAAGAACCTTCTAAGACAAAGAAATTCTTAGGGGTTATGTATCCACTAAAACATCCATCCAGGAAATATATATATTTGTTTTTAAAGTTCTATTTATGTATGTTGGGAGTGACTAAAGATTTACTCACAAGGACTGAATTAGGGCGGTAAAGGCCTTGCATCCAAGGAATGATAAGGTGGTAATAAACTGACCTTATATCCCGGACAGGACTAGCTGAAGGTGATAACGGACTGGGCCTCACATCAAGGACACAGCGATGAGTCACCCCTTTGGAGTCTGAGTTTAGAATCTATATAAGAGACCCTTCCCCCTTATTGGGTGGGCAGTGGCTGCAGACCCCACTCTAGGGACTCCATCTCAGCTGCTGTCCCGGAGCCCCCTTACTGAGAGGGCAGTGGCTGCGGACCCCACTCTAGGGGCTCCATCTCAGCTGATGTCCTGGAGCAATAAACTCTGCCCAGCCTTTCTGCCTCAAACCTTCCTTTCTTGCGGCCGGTCACAGAACTTGGCAACAGACTCATGGCATCCATCCCTCCTCTCCGTCCTTTTTCCTTTCAATTTATGCATACAGAATTGGAGTACAGGCCAGAGGTCCAGGGGTGGTGAGAGGATTCACCAGATATAGAGTGGGGAGCAGAACAGACAGATCAATGAAGTGCACTGCTGATGGGAGCAGTGGGTGGGTCAGGAGGTGTCTACTGCACCATGTGGATCACCTCTGTGTGGGGATCGAACTCATGCTGAAATGACTTTAGCTTCTTAGTGCTGTGCTTTAACCCTCGGTGCCACCAGGGAGGGCCATTCATCCAGGAAATATTAATTTAGGATCCAAACCAGAGATAGAAATGAATATAAAGAATTAAATAGAACTACATAGCTAAGAAGAAAATTACAGTGATGTAGATTTATATATCAATAATCACTCTAAACTTTAGTGGATTGAATGAACACACCAGTAGATACACAGTATTTAATTGGAAAAGGAAATAGAATCCAGCCTTTTTCTGCTTCTAAAAACCAAATATAATTATAAAGGAAAAATAAACTGAAAGTAACTGGATGGAAAACAATTTTGCAAACATTTGACATCCAGAGGAAGGTAGGAACAGTCATTTATACATCAAACAAAATATAATTTTAAAAATAACTTAAAAATATAATAAGATATGGCCCTCCCTGGTGGCGCAGCGGGTTAAAGCACAGCACTGAGAATCTGAAGCCGCTTCCGCATGAGTCCGATTCCCGCCTGCCGCCTGCCCCGGAGGAGACCACATGGCGTGGCAGACCTCTCCTGACCCGCCCGCTGCTCCCCTCAGCAGTGTACTTCATCAATCTGCCTGTTCTGCTCCCCACTCTGTCTCTGGTGAAGCCTCTCACCGTCCCTGAGCCTCTGGCCTGTACCCCAGTTCTGTATGAATAAATAAATAAAAAATAAAATATATAATAAGATATGGTCCCATTGGTGGTGCAACAGGTTAAAGTGCAACACACACTATGAAGCTATCTGCAGTGGCTGCAACAGGAGTTTGATCCCCAACCAGGGAGGTGACCCACATGCATGGCAGACCTCTCCTCTCCTGACCCACACACTGCTCCTGTTAGCAGTGTACTTCATTAGTCTGCTTGTCTGCTCCCCGTTCTGTCTCTGGTGAATCCTCTAACCACCCAAGCACCTCTGGCCTGTACCAAAGTTCTGTATGCATAAATAAAAAAAAAATTAATTTACAAGATATATGGATGGACAATAATGATCAAGGGAAAATAAAATAAGAGACATAACACTCATCAATATATACTCCAAAATGAAGGAGCAATAACATACATCAGAGATCTAACATTGAATTTCAAACAGAACGGAGAAAATACATATATTGTACAGATTTCAATATACTCTATTCTCACAAATGGACAAACAGATCCAGACAGAAAAAAAAAAAAAAAAAAAAGGGCACAACTACCTTAATCAAAGATCTAGATCACATGGTCTTAACAGACACTTATAGAGCACTGCACTTGCCAAAATGGAATACATAGTCTTCTCAAATGTGCATGGATCATTCTCCAAGATTGACTATATACAAGGTTACAAGACAAGCATCAACAAATTCATGAAAATTGAAAACATACAAAGTATTTTCTCTGACCCTAGGATTACTGAATTACAAATCAAATTAGAAAAGTAAATGAAACGGATTATTTATTTATTTAAAAAATTATTTATGAAAAAAAAAAAAAGAAAAAAAAATTATTTATGTATACATATAGGAACTGGGATATACAGACCAGATGTATGGGGTGTGAGAGGAATCTTCAGAGACAGAATGGGGAGCAGAACAGGTAGATGACTGAAATACACTGCTGAAGAGAGCAGCTAGCAAGACAGAAGTGGTCTGCTATGCCATGTGGGTAGTACTCTGGTTGTTGATTGAACTCATGCAGCAGTGGCTGTGAAAAGCTTCCTAGTGCTGTACTTAACCCCTTGCACCACCAATGAGCCCCCAAAATGAAATAATTAAAAATAATAATAACTACTGAATAATAACTACTGAAAGACCACTGGGTTAATGAGGACATCAAATAAGAAACAAAAAACCCTTGGGGAAAATGACGAGTATACAAACTTATAAAATGTATGAGCACAGCAAAATCAGTCCTAAGAGGGATGTATATAGCAATACACACCCACATTAAGTAAATAGTAAGAGCCTAGACAACATTCGCTCTCATTAAAAGACCTATGGAAAGAATTCTTTTAAAAAGCCTGTAGATAGAAGGCAACAATAAAAAATTTAACAGAAATAGAGCGGCCCTCCCTGGTGGCACAGCGGGTTTAAGCACAGAACTAAGAAACTTAAGCCACTTCTGCTTGAGTTCGATTCCCACCTACCCCAGAGGAGATCTACATGGCAAGGCAGACCTCTCCTGACCCGCCTGCTGTTCCCCTCAGCAGTGTACTTCGTAGATCTGCCTGTTCTGCTCCCCACTGTGTCCCTGGTGAATCCTCTCACCCTCCGCATCTCTGACCTGTATCCCAGTTCTGTATGAATAAATAAATAAATCTTTTTAAAAAAGTAAAATAGATAAACAGAAGCCTCAAGAAATTGGAAATATAGATCCTGCTTATGGGTTGGAAGAGGGGATATTGTCAGAATGGCCATCCTACCCAAAACAATTTGTAGATTAAATGCAATCACCATGATATTCTTCAAAGAAATACAACAAAAATTGTTGAAATTCATATAAACCACTAAAAAAAACCCAATAGCCAAAGCTCTCTTGACTTTAGTCAAGAGGAAAAATGGAAGTAATCCACTTTGACTTTAAACTATGTTCTAAATCCAGAATAGTTAAATCAACATGGCACTCAAATACACATAGACACACAGACCAATGGGATAAAATTGAGAGCCCAGAAATAGAATCATGCATTTATGGACAACTAATATGCTACAAAGGAGCTAAATATATACACTGGAACAAGGAAATGCTCTTAAACATGCGGTGCTGAGAAAACTAGACTGCCACATGCAAAAGAATAAAATTAGATCACCTCTCACACCACATGTGAAAATCAACTAAAAATGGATAAAATACTTAGGTATCAGACCTGTAACTGTAAAATAATAGAAAAAACAGGTAAAACACTCCATTACATAAATATAGGAACAAATATGTGTTCATCTCCACAGTAAGGAAAATAAAGGATAGATAACTAGGACTGTATCAAAGTAAATGATTCTATATAGCAAAAGACAGTGACCAAAACACAGAAACATCCTACTGGATATGAGAAAATATTTCCACACCGTACACCTGATAAGGGATTAATATTGAAAATCTACAAAGTGGCAATTCAACAAAAATAAAGCAAACAACCCAATTAAAAAATGGGCAGATCTCAATAGACACTTCACCAAAGAAGACATGAAGATGGTCAAAAGATATATGAAAAAATCTTCACTTATCATAAAGGAAACACAAATCACAATCACAATGAGATACCATATGTGTAATATTCACACATTATCTAGTCATTCATCAATTGAAGTGCATTTGGGTTGGTTCATGATTTGGCATTTGTAAGCAGTGCTCCTCTGTGCATTGGTCTACATAAATCTTTTTTTTGTTAGATTTTTTAACATTATTTGAATAAACACCTGATAACTGAGTTGCTGGGTCAAGTGGGGTATCCATTTTTGTTTTCTTGCAACATCTCCATTACATTATCTAGATTGCCTTCACTAGCTTGCATTCCCACCAACAGTGAATGCCAGTTTTTCTTCTCACTGAAGTCTTGCCAACATTTGGTAATTCCTCTCTCATAGGTGTGAGATGCTATCTCATTGTGGTATTAATTTGCTTTTCTCTTATAAAAATGGTGTTGCACTTTTTTGTGTATGGCTATAGGCCATCTGAATGTCTTCTTTAAAGAAGTGTCAATTGCAATCCTTTGCCCATTTTTAAATTGTGTCTTTTGTTTCCTTATTGTTGGATTATATAATTTGTAAATATTGGAAATTAACTCTGTTAAATTTGTAGTAACAAAAAAAAATCCTATTTTGTAGGATGCTTTTGTTTTTATAATGATTTCTTTTGAAATGAAATACCATCTGTGTAATATTTAAACAACTTTGAAATACTTTTAAATTTGATACAGCTACACTTGTACATTTTAGGTTTTATTGCTTCCCCTTGTTGCTCAAGTTGTAAAACTAAATATGTCATCGTGGTAGAAGCCTTGTAGTGTCTCCTCTATATTTTTATTCAAGTACTGTATAGTTTTAGTTTATTATTTTTAAAGATTTATTTATTTATACATACAGGACTGGGGTACAGGACAGAGGTTCAGGGAAAGGTGGTGAGAGGCTTCACTGGAAACAGAGTGGGGTATAAAACAAGCAGATTAATGAAGTACACTGCTGAGGGGAGAAGTGGGGGGTCAGGAGAGGTCTGCCATGCCATGTGGATCGCTTCTGGGACTGGGGATCGAACTTATGAGGAAGTGGATTTAGCTTCTTAGTGCGGTACTTTAACCCACTGTGCCACCAGGGAGGGCCCATAGTTTTAGTTTTTATGTCCACACCTTTAATCCATTTTGAGTAAATTTTTGTGCTAGATTTTAAATATGGTTCCTACTTTACTTTTTGGCATGTAGCCATCATTTTTCCCAGCATCATAAAAAAAAAAAAAAAAACTCTTTTTCTCCACTATGTGGTCTTAATTACTTTATTGAAAATTAGCTTAATTAGCTTTCAACATTTATATGGATTTACTTTGGGGCTTTCAATTTTATTCCATTAGTATGAGTTTCTGTCTTTGTTCCAGTACCACACTGTTTTTGATTGCCTTTTCTGTGTGACATAATTTGAAATCAGGAAGTGTGATGCCAACATTTTTCTTCCTTAGTCTAAAGTTTGTTTTAGCTATATGGGACCTTTTGTAGATCCATTTAAATTTGTTAATTGTTTTATTTCTTTAAAAACATCATTGGTATTTTGATATTGCATTAAATCTTTCAATTGCTTTGTGTAATATGCCATTTTAATTATGTTAAACTTTCTACTCATGAGCACAGGATACCTTTCCATCTCTTTTTTTCATTATACAAATCATCACCTCCTTTGTTAGATTTATACCTAGAAATTTCATTCTTTTTGTTATGATTGTAAATCGAGCCATATTGCTTATTTCCTTTTCTTCAAATGCATTATCTACAAATAGAAAAGCCACTGATTTTTGTGTATAGATTTTATCTCCTGCCACTTTATTGTACTTATCTATTATTTTTAGAAGTATTTTGATAGATGCTTTTGGTTTCTTCGTATTAGCATGTTATCTGCAAGTGCTGACAGTTTCATTTCTGCTACTCCAATATGGACTCCTTTTTTTTTTTTAAAACTAATTCCTTTAGCTAGGAGTTCCATAATAATTTTGAATAGTGGTGATAGTGGACATCCCTATCTTGTTCTTTATCTTAGCGGCAACACTTTCATATTTTCACCATTGAGTATGATATTGATTGTAGGCCTGTAATATACAAAACTTTTATAATTTTAGGCAACTTACATTTATTCCCATTTTGTGGAGGGGTTTTATCATAAATGGGTTTGGATATTGTCAAATATTTTCTTGGCATCTATTGAGATATGTGATTGTTGTTTTCCTTTTTATTGATCTATTGCATGATATTGATTGATTAATTTATGTATGTTGAATTGTCTTGATCCCTGGAGTGAAGTCTACTTGACCATGGGAGATCATTCTCTTGATATGCTTTTCTATGTGGCTTTCTAGGACTTTGTTGAGAAATTTTACATCTACATGTATCGAAGATATTTGTCTAAAAAAATTTTTTTTGTACATTTCTCTCCTTTGGTTTTGTTATCAGTGTGATGTTGACCTCATAGATTGTACTGGGGAGATTCCCTACCTTTTCAGTTATTCAGAAGTAATTGTGTAGGATATGTATTAAATATTCATTATAGGTTTGGTTTTCATTGGTGAAATCCATTCCTGAGCTTTTGATCTTAGGGAGGGTTTTATTACTTTTTCAATTTCAGTGCTTGGATTGAAATATGTAAGCTATGTATTTCATCCTAGTTCAATGTTGGGAAGTTATATGAGTCGATGAATTTGTTCATTTGCTTTCACAGAGACTTTTATTATAGGTTCTTATGATCCTGTGTATTTGTGCACTAGATGTTGTTATTTCATCTTATTTTGTGTCTGTTAATATTATTTTATTTCCCTTTGCTTTATAAGCTTAGCTAATGGCTTGTCAGTTCTTTTTTATTTTTTTAAACAACTGTTGATTTTATGAATTTATGAATTTACGCTGTGTTTTTGGTTTCTATTTCATTTATTGCTGTACTAAGTTTTATTGTTTCTTTATTTTTACTGGTTTTAATTTTCCTTTGCTAGTTTTTTCAGTTGAAGAGTTAGATTGCTAAATTGGATATTTTTTGTCTTGTTTAATTATATATATATTTACATCTTTTCTTCATTTTGCACAGTTGTTCATCTCGGTTGTAACACTCATGGATGTCCCACTATCAATCTACCCATGTGCTATCTCCATAGTCCCATATGCTCTTCCTGCCCAGTTTTGATCCAGTTACCCTATCTGCTCCCATAGAATGCCTCTGGTTTATAGTTTTTGATTTTCATTTTTACTTTATTTCATTTTTTTTTTCTGAACCCCTATACACCTGCTATGAGTGAAACCATACAGTATTTTTCTTTTTCTTTCTGGCTTATTTCACTTAGCATGATCCCTTCCAGCTCTATCCAAGTTGCCACAAATGGCACGAATTTATCTTTTTTTGATTGCTGAGTAATATCCCATTGTGTATATGTACCATATCTTCTTGATCCAATCATCTATTTTTGTACATTTGGTTTATTCCACCTTTTCCTTACCCCTATTGTAAATAGTGCAGCAATAAACATAGGGCTGCAGGTGTCCTTTTGAATCAATGTTTTTGTGTCCTTTGGGTAAATACCTAGGAGCAGAATTTCTGGATTATATAGAAGCTCCATTTTTAGCAACCTCCAACAGCTTTCCATAGTGGCTGTGCCAGTTTGCATTCCCATCAGCAGTATAGGAGAATTCCTTTCTCTCCACATCCTCATCAATAACATTTGTTGTCACCAGTTTTTATACTATGCGCCATTCTCACTGGTATGTGATGGTATCTCATTGTGGCTTTGATTTGCATTTCCCTTATTACAAGTGATGTTGAACATTTTTTCAGATGCTTATTGTTCATATACTTCATTTCTTCTTTGAAGAAGTGTGCTTTTAACTCTTCTTCCCATTTTTGACGGGGTTGTTCACTTTATTTTGTTGAGTTTGTCAGCTCTTTGAATATATTGTCAATCAGTGGATTATCATTAGTATTGTGTGCAAAATTTTCTCCCAGTCAGTGATGTGTCTCTTGTTTGGTTTAATGTCTCTTGTGCAATACAGAGCTCTTTAATTTGATGTTGTCCCAGCTGATTATTCTTTCTTCCACTATACTTATTTGGGTGATGTATATTTAAAGATGCTACTGATGTGTATATCATGTAGTGTTTTGCCAGTAGTGTTTTGCCAATATTCTCTTCTCTCTCTCTCTACAAATATATATATATATATATATATATACATATATATATATATATATACATATATACATATATATACATATATACATATATATATATGTATATATATATATTTGGTTTCATGTATATGTATATGGTTTCAGATCTTATGTCTAGTTCTTTAATCTATTTTAATCTATTGTGTATGGTGTGTGATGTAATTTAGATTCTTCTTCTTCTTTTTTTTTTTTTTTGCTTGTAGCAGCTCAGTTTTCCCAGAACCATTTGTTGAACAAACTTTCTTTGTCCCATTGCATATTCTTTGCTTCTTTGTCAAAGATTAGCTGCTCATAAAACTGTGGGTTTATGGGCCCTCCCTGGTGGCGCAGTGGGTTAAAGCACAGCACTGAGAATCTAAAGCCGCTTCCACATGAGTTCGATTCCCGCCTGCCCTGGAGGTGACCACATGGTGTGGCAGACCTCTCATGACCCGCCCACTGCTCCCCTCAGCAGTGTACTTCGTCAATCTGCCTGTTCTGTTCCCCACTCTGTCTCTGGTGAAGCCTCTAACCACCCCTGAGCCTCTAGCCTGTACCCCAGTTCTGTATGCACAAATAAATAAATCTTAAAAAAAAAACAAAAAAAAAAACTGTGGGTTTATATCTGGGTTTTCTGTTTGATTCTATTGGTCAATATCATTGTTCTTGCTCCAGTACTATGCAGTTTTGGTTATTATGACTTTGTGGTATAGTTTGAAATTTGGGAATATGACACCTCCATTCTCCTTTGTTTTAGTCAGGAGCGCTTTGGATATTAGAGATTTTTTGTAGTTCTGTATGAATCTCATTAATATTTGTTCTATCTAATTGAAGAATATTATTGAGATTTTATTGGAATCATGTAAAGTTTATAAATTGTTTTGGGTAGGATGGCCATTTTAATGATGTTAATTCTCCAATCCATGAGCAGTAGTATCTTTCCATTTGTTTGTTTTTTTTTAACCTCGGTCTTTAGTGCTATGACCTTCTAGCATTGTACTGCTTTTAAATGCATGCCATAGCATTTGGTCGCTGTCTCTGCTTTCATTAGTCTCTAGGTACTATACCTATACCACTAGTTTATATAGTCTCTAGAAACTATACGTAGTTTCTCTAGGTGAGAAACTATACATCTGAAACCTATACATTGTTTTATAGACTTAATGTCACCTCATTAAAAATGAAAATAAAAAACAGTTATCAGAAGCAAGAGGGATGATGCAGAGTGGTAAATCAAGTTTGACTTGTTGTATGGTAGTGGGAAAGCTGTTTTTGATGGTAAGTATAATTAGTATATACAGATGTTGAGTTTTAAGGCTATATAAGTGAAACCTTATAATGATATAAAGCAATGCAACTGTAATAAAAACCAAGACATGTTCGTCCCTCCCTGGTGGCACAGTGGGTTAAAGCACAGCACTTAGAAGCTAAAGCCACTTCAGCATGAGTTCGATCCCCACTCTGGAAGAGATCCACATGGTGTGGCAGACCTTTCCTGACCTGCCCACTGCTCCCCTCAGCAGTGCACTTTGACAGTCATCTTTTTCTGCTCCCCACTCTGTCTCTGGTGAATCCCCTCGCTGCCCCTGCACCTCTGGCCTGTACCCCAGTACCCCAGTACAATAAGTACCCTTATTTATGAATAAATAAATAAATATTTTTTAAAAAGACATGCTAAAACCAATCAATCAACCCATCAGTCAATCAATAAAAGAAAAAAAAAATGTTCCATGGCACTGGGGAAGAAAGTTATTCATTGATTAAAAGAAAATGTTCTGTGGCACTGGGGAAGAAAGTTATTCATTGATTTTAGGATAGAAAATGAAATATCCAGTAAATCCATCTGAATAATACTTCATTTAAGATCTTTATTTATTTATTTTTAAATTTATGTATAGTTTACACATTGTTCATTTAAAAATGTGTGCTCTCCCTCTCTAGATTTTCCTCCCCCAATTCACCCATACACCATCACCACAGTCTCCTATTGCTCCTGCCTTTTTTCTTACAGGATGTCTCTGGTTTATAATTTATTTTGGTTTTGTTTTGCATTGTTGTCATCATTTCCCCTGATGTCTTATTTGATTCCCATATATTCCTCCTATAAGTGAGACCATCTGATATTTTTCTTTTTTCTTCTGTCTTATTTCATTGACCATAATTCTTTCTATCTCCATCCATGTTGCTGTGGATAGCATGAGTTTATCTTTTTTTGATTTCTGAATAGCAATAGATGTGTATATATACCATATCTTCTTGATTCAGTCATCTATTTTTGGACATTTGGGTTGATTCTACATCTTCTGTGTTGTGAATAGTGCTGCAATAAACATAGGGGTGTCCTTTGGGTAGATCCCTAGAAGAGGAATTGCTGGATTATATGGTAGCTCCATTTTTAGTAGACTGAGGAAACTCCATACAGCTTTCCCTGGTGGCTGGACTAGTTTACACTCTTACCAGCAATGTAGGGGAGTTCTTTTTTCACCATATACTCATTAACCATTTGTTGATGCTAGTTTTTGTTGATATGTACCATTCTTACTGTTGTAAGGTGGTATCTCATTGTGGTTATGATTTGCATTTCCCTGATTATAAGGGGTTATGATTTGCATTCCCCTTATTATAAGGGATGTAGAATATTTTTTCATATATTGGGCGTTTGCATTTCCTCTTGGTTGAAGTGTCCCTTAAATTCCTCTGTCCATTTATTGACTTGGTTGGTTACTTTGTTTTTGTCAATCATTGAGTTCTTTATATATCTTTGTGATCAGTCCTTTATCTGTTGTATGGAATGTAAAGATTTTTTTTCCCTATCAGTAGGGTGTCTCTTTATTTTGGCTAATGTCTCTTCTGCTGTACAGAAGCTCTTTAATTTGACTTAGTCCCAGCTGTTTATACTTTCCTTTACTATCTTTGCTTTGGGTGATATGATTTTTTTTTTTTAAAGATTTATTTATTTATTCACACAGAACTGGGGTACAGGCCAGAGATGCGGAGGGTGAGAGGATTCACCAGGGTCAGAGTGGGGAGTAGAACAGGCAGATCGACGAAGTACACTGCTGAGGGGAGCAGCGGGCAGGTCAGGAGAGGTCTGCCACGCCATGTGGTCACCTCAGGGGCAGGCGGGGATCGAACTCATGCGGAAGTGGCTTTGACTTCTTAGTGCTGTGCTTTAACCCGCTGCGCCACCAGGGAGGGCCGGGGGTGATATGATTTTAAAGATATTATTGAGACGTATGTCTTGTGGTGTTTTACCTATAATTTCTGTTTCCAGGTCTTATGTCCTGATCTTTTATTTTTTTATTTTTTTTTTTTCATTTTGAGTTGATTTTTGTGTATGTGTGAGGTAGTGGTCTAGATTCATTCTTTTGCTTATGTTGCGCCAGTTTTACCAGCACCATTGAACAAACTGTCTTTGTTCCATTGCATAATTTTTATTTCTTTGTCAAAGATTAGTTGTCCATATATGGGTGTTTTATTTCTATGTTTTCTATTCTGTTCCAATGTTTTGTGTGTCTGTTTTTGTTCCACTACCACATTGTTTTTATTATTATGGCTTTGTAACATAGTTTTAAGTTTCAAAGTATGATACCTCCATTGTCCCTTGTTTTCGTCAGTAGGGCATTGACTATTCGTGTTATTTTATGTGGTTCCATGTGAATTTCCTCTGTATTTGTTCTATTTCTTTGAAGATGTCATTAAAATTTTTATTGGAGTAGCATTGAAGCTGTAAATTGATTTTGGTAGGATGGCCATTTTAATAATATTAATTCTTATAATACATGAGCAGGGGCTATTTTCCCACTGCTTTGCATCTTCTGTTTCTTTTAACGATGTTTTATAATTTTCTTTGTATAAGTCCTTAACCTCTTTTATTAGGTTCATTCCCAATTATTTATTTTTTTGTTTCAATTATAAAAGGTGTGGTTTTCTTGAATTCTTCTTCAGATTGATTATGTGTAAGAAAGGTTCTTATTTTTGTGTTCTGATTCTGTATCATACTACTTTACTAAACTGGCTAATTATTTTGAGTAGCTTTTCTGTGGTGTTTTAGAGTTCTCTATGTCTTTTATCATATCATGTGCAAATAGTGACAGTTTTACTTTTTCTTTCCCTATTTGGATTCCTTGTTTGTATTTCCCTTGTCTAATTGCTCTGGCTAGGACTTCCAGTATTATATTGAAGAGCACTGGTGAGCAACAATATGCTTGTACTGTTCCTGATTTTAAAGGAAAGGTCTTCAGCTTTTCACCATTGAAGATAATATTGACTGTAAGTTTGTCATACCTGACTTTGTTAAATTATATTCCTTTTATTCTGGGAATTTCAAGTGTCTCCATCATAAACAGATGTTGGATGTTGTCAAATGTTTTCTCAGCATCTATTGATATGATCATATGTTATGTTTGTTGTTGGTGTGTTGGATTACATTCATTGGTTTTTGTATGTTAACCACCCTTGTTACCCTAGAATAAATTCCACTTGGTCATGGTGCATTAATCCTTTGATGCATTGTTGGATTCCGTTAGCAAGTATCTTGTTGAGGATTTATGTATTAGTGTTCAATAGAGTGATTGGCCTTTAATTTTCTCTTTTTGTGTTCTCGTTAGTTTTGGTATTCGTGTAATAATGTTGGATTTGTAGAACATATTTGGTGGTATGCGTTCTTTTTTTGATTTTTTGAAAGAATTTGTGTAGGATAGGCACTAATTTATTTTTGAACATTTTGTAGAATTCACTTATGAAATTGTCTCGTCCTGGGCCTTTGTTTTGGGGAAGTGATTTTAGAAATTCTTCAGTTTTGCTGCTTGTAATTTGCCTGTTTAGGTGTTCTATTTCTTTCTTTCTTTTTCTTTTTCTTTTTTTTTTATTTCTTCTTGATGATCCTGTCTCTCATTCAGCACAAAGAACTCTCCTGGCATCGAAGCAAACAGGAAGTGGAGTGTTTGGCTTTTATGGAAGGCCATTTTTCATGCTTTACCTATTTTCCATGAGTCAAACACTAAGAAATAAAAAAAGAATAATCACACTTCCCTTCATTAACAATGAGCTTTTCAGCTTTCAGAACAATGACAGAGTGTTTTTTTGCAGAATTCTATAATGTTCAGAATTTTCCACATGAAGGGAATATTCCAGACTTATACTGTTTCTTTATCTAGCTTTGGATGAGCTTATCAGTCTAGGAATTTGCCCATTTCTTCTAGATTGTTAAATTATTTTCATATAGGTCTTCATACTAATCTCTGATTTTTTTTATTTCAATATAATCTGTTTTTTCATTTATGATCCTGTTAATATGTATTGTCTCCTTTTTTTTTTTTTTGTGAGCCTGGCTATTGTCTATTTTGTTTATTTTATTTTATTTTTTTTTGTTTCATTGATACTTGGGTTTATTATTATTATTTTTTTTAATTTCAGTTTCATTTACATCTGGTTTGATTTTTATTATTTCCTTTCTTCTACTGATTTTATCTTTTTTGTTTATATTTTTCTAGTTTTTTGAAATATGATATTACATCGCTTAAGTTCTTTCTTTCTTGATGTGGGCCTGTATTGCTCTATATTCCTACTTTTGTTATATACCATATGTTTTGGAAATTGGTATCCTCATTGTTTTTCAGGTTTTTCAGATCAAAGTTTTTTTTTTTTATTTCTTTTTTTGATCTCATTAGTCCAGTGGTCTTCTTGTAGTGTGGATTTTAGTTGTTATGAGGTAGGAGTATTTCTTCTTTTCTTTTCCTGATTTATTTCTAGTTTGATTCCTGTGTAATTGAAGAAAATAAAATGAATTTGATTTTAATATATCTGTTTGTATTGTGTCCCAATATGTAACTGATTCTGGAGTATGATCTGTCTGTGCTTATGATGACAAATATGTTCTTGTATATTTTTGAGTGTTCTATAGATGTCTGTTAATCCCATGAGGTCTAGGTCTTTATTTAGGGCTCTACAGTTTTTGTTTATTGTCTGTTTTATTCATCTGTCTATTTGTTAGAATGGTTTGTTGAAATCTCCTATTTATATTTTCTTTAATGTCTGTTTTTAGTGCAGATAGTAATTGTCTAATATATTTTGCTCCTTTATTTGGTGAGAGATATGTTGATATGTTCTCTCTTCCTGGTATATTGCCCCCTTGATCATAATGTAGTGTCATATATCTCTTTACTTTTTTTTCAATTTGAAGTCTTTTTCATCTGATATAAGTATAGCTGTTCCTGCTTTCTTTTTCTCGTTCATTTTGCTTTTAGAATTGTTTTCCAACCTTTACTTTCTGTCAGTGTTTATCTTTTGTAGTTAAATGTGTTTTGTGGAGACAGCAGAAGTTTGGGTTTTGAATTTTTATTGCTGATTTAGATCATTTACATATAGAATTAATATTGATATGTTGGCATCTACATTTTCCATTTTGTTTGTCTTTTTGTGATTTTATTCCTTGCCTTATTCTGTTATGCTTACTAACTCCTCTAATGGTTTTTGCTTTAAGACATCTTGTAGGATTTTTTTTTAGAGTGGGTGTTTAGTTGTAGTTAATTTCTGGAGTTTCTATTTGTCTGACAAAGTCCTTATTTTTTCTTCATAAAGAAGAATAGCTTTGCTGGGTAGAGTATCCTTGTGTGGCATTTGCTGTCTTGTAGTTTGTTGAATAAGTTACTCCATTCTCTTGTTGGCTACATTTTTCTTTCAGAGGTCTGATGTCAGCCTGGTTGGTTTTCCTTTATAAGTTGTTTGTTAGTTTCACTATTTCTTTTGACTTTTCATGGATTCTTGAAAGCTTACTATTATGTATCTTGCTGTAGTTATCTTTTCATTGTGGAAATTTGGTGTTCTTCTCATTTCTTGTATATCTATATCCATCTCCTTGTTTATTCTTGGGAAGTGCTCTTTGATTATCTTGATAATCTCTTTTTCTCTCTCTTCACCTTTTCGAATGCCTCTTACTCTTAACATTCCTTTCCTCATGGAGTCAGACAATTCTCAAAGTGTTTCCTCATTGTTTTTCATTTGTACTTCTCTTTCATTTTCTCTCTTGGTTCATTTCATCTTTGTGTCTTCATGAATACTGATCTGTTCTTCCATTTCATCAATTCTGCTTTCATTGACTTTCACAGAGTTCCTTAGCTCTTCCTTTGCTGTTTTGATCTCCTGCATTTATTTCATTTCCTTTTTTAGGATCCCAGTTTCATAATTATTATCTCATTTCTTTTTCTCTTCATCATTGTTAACTTTTTAAATCATGAGGATTTCAAATGCTCTACCTGGCACTAGAAGAGTTCTTCCATGTCATTTTTAGGATAGGTGGCCGAGTATTTTTTGTGGTGTATCTTTCCTTGGAGGGTTTGTTTGCTTACTTTTATTTTTCTTTCATCCTATTCTGCTTTCTAATTAGTTCTATGCATTGGGACTTTATGCTGCTGGTACCTGTGGGCATCTCTTTGGCATGCTCCTTTAGGGGTGTCAGAAATTGTTTACTAGACTGAGCCCAGTATCGTTAGGCCAAAACTCCACCATGGTATTGATGCTGGGGCTATGTTGCTGTACACTGTCCCTTAGGGTTCCCTCTCTATAAATTCTGTTTTCCTTGGTTCATTTCATCTTTGTGTCTTCATGAATATTGATCTGTTGGTGATTTAGATATGACCTACTAGGTGGCGGTAAAGACTTTCCTAAAGGCCTTTTAGTATTATGCTTTTCCCCATATATCTCTGGGAGTAGGAAGAATAGAGTATAGTATCTCAACAGTACTGCATACTGTGTCTGCTTCATGCTTTCTCAGTGCAATGTCCACAAATGTGTGGGTTCTGTGCCTCCAAATTTTGTGCTCGGGGTTCTCAGCTCTGACTCTCTCAGATCGGAATGCGATCATTATATGATGAGGTGTTGGTAGTTATGGTGTGTTCCACCCCACATCCCTGAGCCCCAGCTGTTTTGGATTACCTGATGTAGTCTTCTAACTTGATGGTGGCCTCCTCACTTATCCCCACAGTCCTAGGGCATGGGAGCAGAAGTCTTTGCTGTCAGAGCCACAGAATCATATGCAGCTTTGTGTGCAGAAGCCTCTCAGTTGTGATCAGCATGCACTTTTTTCTGCATGTACTTTCCCGCTGGCCATTGGTTGTTTGTGGGCCACTTTCTTTTTCTGCTCCAGGTATGGCCTTCACAGTCCTTAATTTCCTCTTCTTGTGAGACATTTTCTATTACCTGGTACTGGTTCCTCATCTCGATGCAGGATGTTTCATGGATTCTCACAGTTCCTGTGGGTTTGTTGTCTGTTGTAGTTCCTCTCCTCTCCCTATTCTACTTGGTCTCTAGTTTGTTTACCTTTTTTCCTCCTTATTGTTTGTCGATATGTGTTGGCATTGTGGGTGGAGGAGGATAACAGGGTTCTAATGTTTTCTTCTCTTCTGGTCCCTTCTTGGTGCAGTTTTTCTCTTTGGGTGATGCCAGCATTATCATTTGTCTTTTTGTGTCCTAGCTCTCTCAGGGATCTGCCGCTTTTTCTCCTTTTCCATTCCCCCCTCCCCCGGGAGAACTCACTAGTTGTGTTTCTTTGCTACCATGTTGATCCTCACACTGGCATTGATGAGCTACTGTAATACTTTCCACTCTAAAGTGCTTCTGAGTTTAGTCAAGATCTTTATTTTGTTGTTAATTTTATGATCTGAATAATATATCTTTTGTGTCATTATTTTATTGAAATCCCTAACAATTATATTTTTATTGATATGTTGCTTTAGATTTTTAATGATTGCTTGATATAACTAGCACCTCCTATATTTGGAGCAATTTTTTAAAAGATTTATTTATTTATGCATACAGAGCTGGAGTAAAGGCCAGAGGTGCAGGGGTGGTGAGAGGATTCCAGAGACAGAGTCGGGAGCAAAACAGGACAACTAATGAAGTACACTTCTGAAGGGAGCAGCGGGCAGGTCAGGAGAGGTCTGCTACGCTATGTGAATCACCTCAGGGGCAGGGATTGAGCTCATGCTGAAGTGGCTTTGGCTTCTTAGTGCTGTGCTTTAATCCTTGGTGCCACCAGGGAGGGCCTAGAACATAAATATTAATAAGAGTTATAACTCTTTGACTTGTCCCCTTGCTCATTACATGGTGTCTATCTTTGTACCTGATTTGTTTTTTAAGTTGAACATTTAGCATATTGGATACAAGAATAGCAGTTCCTGATTTATTCTCTAAGTTAATAGCATGGATGACCTTATTGGAGCAATTTATTTTTAGTTTCATTTTTATCTTTTGTCTTTCCATGGGTATCTTGTAAACACAGTTTTGATGGCTCTAATTTTTTCGCATGCATTGTTATATAAAACAAATTTTATTTTTCAGTGTTTCTTCTCACCTTTGTTTCTCTCTACACTTTCTGTATTAAAGTTTATTTCTATGAGTTTCTGTAGTAATTCTTTTTATTATTACTATTTTTTAAAGATTTTTTACTTGTTTATGCACACAGAACTGGAGTACAGGCCAGAGGTGCAGGGGTGGTGAGAGAATTTACCAGAGATAGAGTGGGAAGCAGAACAGGCAGATCACCAAAGTACACTGCTGAGGGGAGTAGTCGGCTGGTCAGGAGAGGTCTGCTGCACCATGTGGATCACTTTCTGGGCAGTGGATAGAACTTGCACCGAAGCTGCCTGACCAGCTTCACAGTGCTGTACTCCAACCCACTGCAATAATAGGGAGGGCCCAGATTTCTTTAGTATTTCTATGAATTTTTTTGCTTCTTTTGCGGCAGGTGTCTATTTTGCAATTTTGTTAATGGTTACAGTGGGGGTTTTACTTGAATTCCTATATTTTGGTCTTTTAGAAGCTGGTGACTGCTCTCTGACATTTAGCTACACTGGTTATACTCATTTCTTCCCCTCCCTACCCCCTTAATATTTGGTCTTGTTCACTCACAGTAGTCTTGCTCTTAGTACTGGTTTTTATTTCTCTTGTCATTTTGCAAAGGAGTTTCTACTTTAGTGCTTCTTTTCTTATGGAAAACTCCTTTCAGTGTATCTTGGAAAGCAGCTCTTTCATGGCAAATTCCACTAGCTTCTATTTTTCTGAAAATAGCTGTATTAACTCTACATACTTAATATATATATATATATATATATATATATATATATATACATATATTCAGAATAGAGAACTCTTGGCTGACAGTTTTGTCTTTTAGAATTATGAATATTTTATTCTACACTCTTTGCTTGGTGAGTGTCTGGACTGAAATCAGAGGAAATCCTGATTTCCTCTACAAGTTATTTTTTTTTCCTTCTTCCTGGTTAATTTTTATCTTTGGTTTTTGAATGTTTGACAATGCTATAGACTTTTTTGTTATCTATGAACTTAGGTGTTATATCTGCCTTGTTTGGGTTCCATATGTAATTTACTCTGTAGTTCTGGGGACTTCTTATTTGTTATATTTTCAAATAGATTTTCTAATCTTATTCCTTTTTATTCTACTTCTGGAAGTCTGGTCATCCGTAGCAATAATTTCTCTTTGAATCCACATTTCTCATAGAGTACTCATTTTTCCTTTCTCTTGACACTCTCTCTTCTTCTAACTGTATAATTTTTTGAGTCTTCTACAAATGAAGTTCTTTCTTCTGCTGTGTTAATGCTATTTAAAGTACTGATAAACCTCAATTACCACTTTTGCAAGGTTGGAAAATATATGCACCATTGGTTTGGTTTCCGAGGATTTATGAGCTAACTCTGAAGTTTTTCTTTCTGGTATAGAAAAAAAGTTTTTCTTGTTATGGAGTGAGGCCTGGCTCATGTTGGCTTTATTTTGAGCTTTTGAAGGAGGTCCAGGGAAAAGAGATTACAGTAGTTACACCATCCTAATTGTGAGATTGGAGTTTGAAATTGGCTGAGTTCTAGTTTGCATCCAGGCCCACTACCATATCAGAAAACTTCCTCAAGGAACTTTGCAATGCCTTGGATTTCACTTGCGGCTTGGGAAATAATTCCCATCCTGTATATGCTCCCTCTCAACTTCTCCTTTATTCTTCCCTCAGCAACCACCAACTCTTGAACTCTTTGAGGGTGTTCTGGTGTTGAATAGCTGGTTAAAAATGTCTGAATTTTCTAAGGGTACATATTGGTGTTTTGTTTTTATAGTAATTTTCAAGATAGAGGATACTTCCAGACTTTATTGTGTCTATTATGGGTGTAATCTTGGAGTTTCAGCTTCAGTGCTTTTAAGACCTCTATTTCTACAAGTTCTGAACTCTAATCTCTATTTATTTATTTTATTACATCATTCTTCATTTTCATACAGTGTATGTCTTATTATCTTGTGTATAGTTCCCAATAAATTTCACTCACCAATTCACCTATATACCATCATCATAGTCCCTTGTGCATGTCCCACCCCTGTTCTGATCCAGTTTTCTCTTCTTCCCAGAAGAATGTGTTTGGTTTATATGTGCCTGTTGATTTTGGTTTTTACTTTTTTTCTATTACTCCCCCTTCCAATTCCTTATTTGGATCCCCTACATTTCTTCTATAAGAGAAACCATCTGGTGTTTTTCTTTTTCTTCCTAGATAATTGCACTGATCATGATTCCTTCCAACTCCATCCATGTTGCTGCAAATGCCATGAGTTTACCTTTGATCATTGTTATATTTACACCACATCTTCTTGATTCAACCACCTATTTTGGGGCATTTGGGTTATTTACATGGCACTATTCTATTGTAAATAATGTTGTAATAAACATAGACTGTAGGTTTTTTTTTTTTAAATTAATGTGGTTACATCCTTTGGATAAACCACCCAGATGTGGAATTGCTGCATCATATGGGAGGTCCAATTTTAGCAATTTAAGGACATTCCACACAGCTTTCCATGGTAGCTGGGCCAATTTGCATTCCCACCAGCAATTTCGGATGGTTCCTTTTTTCTCTACATCCTCACCAACACTCGCATTGCTAATTTTTTTAAATATATGCCATTCTCACTGGTGATAACACTCAACAATTCCTCTACAAATATGTTAGACAATCACTCTTGTCTCTGAAAACAGACATTAAAGAAAATCACATGTAGTAGATTTCAACACACCAATTTCAACAATGGAGGTATCAACAAGACAAAAACTAAGAAAGAATACTAAAGCTCTAAACAAGGCCATAGACCTCATGAGTTTAACAGACACCTGTAGAACACTGAACTCCAAAAAATCCAAGTAATGTGTATGCACACAGATTATTCTCCAGGATTGATCATGTACTGGAACACAAGAAAAACATCAACAGGTACACTAAATATGGTATGATGTCATACCATCTATCTGTTTAACTGTAAAGGCATCAAACTAGAAATAAACCCTGAGAAGGCAATAAAACTTCCTACCTTATGGAGATTGAAACCCACACTACTGGGGGACTATTGTATCTGAAAGACCAAACTGACACCATGACAGGTTTCAGTATGCTTCTGAACCAGCTAGACCTAAGTTTCAGTTATCAACAAGGCACCAAGGCAGAGTTTAACTGTAAATGTCCTAATATTGATCATTCCATAGCAACAGTCAATTAGTAAGTAGGCAAGTAATCAGCAAATATGAGGAAAACACCACATATCCTAAGGTATCCGGGCCAAGTAGCGAAGTTCACATCTTACATGCATAGACCAACCGGGTTAAGACAAGATACCTTTGTTCAGTGTCAACCAGTCAATGCACTGCTAAGCTAAAATTACCCTCTGCTAGCTGAAACTTCCCTTCTGTAATAAAAACTGCCTTCCCTGAGCTCAGGGCTCTCGACTTCAGCCACTGTGTCAGTGCATGTTGGGAGCCCATGCTTGAGCTTGCAATAAAGACCCTCGTGTGCTTTGTATCGGAATGAGCTCCTTGGTGGTCTTTGGGAAACTCAAAATCTGGGCATAACAGATCAATGAGGAGATCAAAGAAGAAATTGAAAAATACCTTGAGAAGAATGACAATGAAGACACAATTCTCCAGAACATATGGAACACAGCAAAATCAATTATATAGGGAACATATATAGCTATACAGACTCACATTTAGAAATAAAAATAACTCAAGAAACATCCTAATCTCCAACCTTAGAGAAATGGGAAAAGATCAACAAAAAATTAAAAAGCCAGCAGAAGAAAGGAAATAATAAAATTCAAAGCAGAAATAAATTAAAGTTAGCAATCCAAGAAAGCAATAAAACAAAAAAAATGGTTCTTTTAAAAAAATAAACAAAATAGATAAGCTTCTAGCTAGGCTCACAAAGACAAAAAACAGGAGAAAGCACAATAATGGTTTCATAAATGAATGAGGTGAAATCACAACAGACAGATCAGAAATCAAAAGAGTGATTGATATGAACAGTTATATGCAAACAAGTTCAACAACTTAGAAGAGATGGTCAAATTCTTACAACTTTACAATCATCCAAAGACAAAGAAGAAATGGAATAACAAAAGAGGCCAATTACAGGGAAATTGAAGCAGAAATCCAAATCCTCTCCAAGAACAAAAGCCCAGGACCAGATGGATTAAAAAATGAATTGTAATAAAAAGTCAGAAAATAATTAGTGTCTATCTTGCACAAACTCTAAAAACTTTGAGAAGGAAGGGACAATACCAAACATGTTTCAGGAAGTCAACATTACACTAATACCAAAACTGAACAAGGACATCACAAAAAAATACAAGCCACGCTCACTAATGAATACGAATGCAATAATCCTCAATAGAATCTTGGCCAACAGATCCCAACAATACTTTAGTGAGATAACTCACCATGACCAAATGGTATTTATTCCAGGGACACAGGATGGTTCAACATCCTAAATCAATGTAATCCAACACATCAACAAAGAATAAAATAAAAGCCATATGATCATATCCCTAGATACTGAGAAAGCATTTGACAAAGTTCAACATCCATTTATGATAAAGGGCCTTGAAACTACTGGGGTGGAAGGGACATACCTTAACATAATAAAGGCTATATATGATAAGCTCATAGCTAATATCATCCTCAATGGTGAAAATTGAAAGGCTTCCCACTAAGTTCTGGAACAAACAAGGATGGCCACTCTCACTACTGATTTTTAATACAATACTGGAAATCCTAGCCTGAGTAATTAGACAAGAGAAAGACATGTGAGGAATCCAAAGGAGAAGTAAACTGTCATGATGATAATGTACTTGAGAGCCTCCAAAACACTACAGAAAACTAATAAAAGTAATCAGCAAGTTTAGTAAAGTACCAGCATAAAAAATCAATATACGAAAACCATTAGTATTCAAACAATGTCTGAAGAAGACATCAAGAAAACCACACCTTCTGTAACAGAAACAAAAGAATATCAAATACTTTGGAATAAAACTAACAAAAGAGGTTAAGGACTTATACAAAGAAAAATATATAATATTGTTAAAAGAAGTGGAAGAAAACACAAAGAGAAGGAAAAACACCCCCTCCTCATGGATTGGAAGAATTAACATTTTCAAAGTGGCCATCCTACCAAAAGCAATTTACAGATTCAATGTTATTGCTATAGAAATCTCAAAAACATTCTTCAAAGAAACAGAACAAACACTGAATGAAATTCACAGGTAGCAACAAAAAATCCAAATTGCCAAAGCTTTCCCAACTAAAAGAAGGATAATGGAGGTATCACACTCCTAAACTTCAACATATACTGTAGAGCCACAATATTCAAAACTGCATGCTACTGAAACAAAAACATACACACAGACAATTGTAATCAAATAGAAAAACCAGACAAACCCACAGAATTATGAACACTAATCTTAATGCAGCTTGTATTTCAGTGTTTGCTCTTAGATTTTTAGTGCTCCTCTGCCTCTGAAAAACATTGTGTGGGAGAAATACATCATGTGTTTTGACATCTGCCATTTTGTGTTGTTGGTGTTCAACAAGATCACAAGCTTCTCAGTTTCTCAAAACAATCCTCAGCAGGCTTAACCTCAATCTATTGCTTATTTCCAGAAAATGTTCTATGGGGAATTTAGGCAGCTGAAGATTGAGAGCTCACATTTCAGAGGGAATACCCTCTCTGGGATCTTAGCCATTTCCCTCCCCACCACACCCCACCCTGCCTTGTGCTGAAAAAAGCCTTAGGAGCATATACAATTCCAGTAAGCCTGAAAACTGATTTTTGTTATATTTCATCATGATTTATTTTGATTATTCTGGAAACTCCTTATTTCCCCCTAAAGTTGAGGTCTTCCACTGAGTAATTAATTTTCTGAAATTGGCAGTTTTGAGCCCTAAAGAGTAAAAAATTCTATATTTACCATAATTTTAGTAGTATATACTTTATATTAATAAAATAAATATAAATTATTTTATATTGGATAACTAAAGACAATGGGATACTAATATTGGCTTTGATGTTATTATTTAAGGCATTTACAGTTCCAGGAGATCTAATATTTATTTTTGTATTTAAAAGTGATAAAATCTATGTTTTTTTGAGTGATCTAGTGTGACTAATATGAGGAAAATAGTGGAGAAGACCAATTTCCATATTTAGTGTAGAGAGGAATATACTTAAAGATGTGGTATGTGAAGGATAGTTTTTTTTTTTTTTAAGATTTATTTATTTATGCATACAAAAGAGGGGTAGAGGCCAGAGGAGAAGGGAGCAGAACAGGCAGATTGATGGGCAGCAGTGGGCGGGTCAGGAGAGGTCTGCTGTGCATATGGATCATCTCTGGGGCTGACAGGAATAGAACTCAAGCTGAAGTGGCTTTAGCTTCTTACTACTGTGCTTTAATCATGCTGTGCCACCAGGGAAGGCCCAAATGATAGATTTTAAGTAGACTAAATGGCCTCAAAAGTAACAAAGGGATAAATATCTTTTTTATCATATACTAAGTTATTATTTTTTATAGTTTATTTTACATATTTTTGTGCATTTTTGAAAATCAGGGCAATCCCCTTGGGTTTCCTATCACCAAAAAACCCTTGTGTCATCACTATAGTCCAGTGCATTCTCTCCCCACTGGTTTGGTCCCATTACCCACTCCACCCCCACAAAATGTCTCTGGTATATAGCTATTCAGCATTATCACTATTCTTTCACCTGTTCTGATATATTCATGTTATGAGAGGAACCATCTGGTATTTTTCATTTTTTTTTCTGACTTATTTCGCTAAGCATGATTTTTTCCAGCTCCATCCGTGTTGCTGCCAAAGACATTTGTTCCTTTTTCTTGGTTGCTGAGTAATATTCCATTGTGTATATGTACTATATCTTTTTAAACCAGTCATTCATTTTTGGGCATTTGGTCTGTTTCTGTGCCTTTCCAATTTTGACTAAAGCAGAAATAAATACGGGGGTGCAAGTATCTTATTGTATCAAGGTTTTTGTGTCTTTTGGGTAAATTACCTAAGAGTGGGATTGCTGGGTGGTAGGGAAGGTCCATGTCTAGCAGTTTACAGAACCTCCAAATAGCTTTTCATTGTGGTTGTACTGGTTTTCACTCACACCAAAAGTGCAGGTTTCCTTTTTCTCCACGTTCTTGCCAACATTTGTTGTTGCTAGTTGTTTGAAGATGTGCCATTCTCACTGGGGTGAGGTGGTATCTCATTGGGATTTAATTTGCATCTCCCTTATTACGAGTGATGTTGAATATTTTTTTCATATGCTTGTGGGCCATCTGCATTTCCTCTTTGGAGAATTGAATTTTTAGCTCTTCTGCCCATTTTTTGATAGGGTTATGTACTTTATTTTTGTTGAGTTTCATCAGTTCTCCATATATTTTGTGATCAATCATTTATCGCTAGTTTTATGTGAGAAATTTTTTTCCCAATCAGTGGGATGTCTGTTTTTTTTTTTTTGTAATGTCTGTTTTTGTGCACAGAAGCTCTTTAACTTGTTGTAGTCCCATTTATTTATCCTTGCTTTCACTATCGTTGCATTGGGTGCTCTATCTTTAAAGATTTCGCTGAAGTGTGTGTGTGGCCCATCTTTGCCTCCAGGTATTTTATGGTTTCCGTTCTTATGTCTAGGTCTTTAATCCACTTTGAGTTGATTTGTGTGAATGGAGTGAAGTAGTGATCTAGTTTCATTTTTTTTTTTTTTTTGCATGTAGCTTCCCAGTTTTCCCAGTACCATTTGCTGAACAAACGTTCTTTCTTCCGTTGTATCTTCTTGGCTACTTTGTCAAAATTTAGCTGTCCAAAAACTGTTCGAATCTACTGGTCTGTATGTCTGATCTTGCGCCAGTGTCATGTAGTTTTGATTATTATGGCTTTGTAGTATAGCTTGAAGTTTTGGATCATAATACCTCAATTTTGTTTTTTCTTAGACATCAGGGTTTTGGCTATTCAAGGTCTTTTGTTGTTCCATATGAATCTCATCAACATTTTTTGAAGAATGCCATTGAGATTTTTTATTGGTATGGCATTTAATCTGTGTATTGCTTTTGACAGGATGGCCATTTTGATGATGGTAATTCTCTTGATCCATGAGCAGAGGATGTCTTTTCATTTCATGGTTTCTTCTTGTATTTCTTTTAACAGTGTTTTGTAATTTTCTTTGTACAGGTCTTTTACCTCTTTTGTTAGGTTGACTCCCAGGTATTTGATTCATTTTGTTTTAATTGAAAAGGGGATTTATATAT
>NW_004567113.1:520687-552589 GCF_000260355.1 Condylura cristata
TATATAAAATTTCTGCTTCTTCTGATTGGTTGTTTGTGTATAGGAAAGCCTCTGACTTTTGTGTGTTGATTTTATATCCTGCTACCTTACTAAACTGGTGGATGGTTTTGATTAGTTCCTCTGTGGAGTTTTTAGGGTTTTCCATGTAAATTGACATATCGTCTACAAATAAGGATAGTTTTACTTGTTCTTTCCATATTTGGATTCCTTGTATGCCTTTTTCCTGTCTTATTGCTCTGGCTAGAACTTCCAATGTTAGGTTGAAGAGCAGTAGCGATAGTGGACACCCTTGTCTTCTTCCTGATCTCAAAGTTAAGGCTTTCAGTTTTTCTCCATTGAGGATAATATTGGCAGTGGGTTTATCATAGATGGCTTTTATCATGTTGAGGTATGTCCTTCTATTATGAGGAATTCAAGGGCCTTAAACATAAATGGGTGCTGAACTTTGTCAAAAGCATTCTCCTCATCTATTGATATGATTATGTGGTTTTTATTCTTCTGTTGGTTGATGTGATGGATTACATTAATTGATTTTCTGATGTTGAACTATCCTCATGCTCCTAGGATAAAGCCAACCTTGTTCTGGTGTATTATTCTTTTAATGCATTGTTGGATTCTGTTAGCTAGAATTTTGTTGAGGATTTTTGCATCGGTATTCATTAGGGAGATTAGTCTGAAGTTTTCTTTTTTGTGTGTTTTCTTTATTAGGTTTTGGTATTAGTGTGATGTTGGCTTCATAGAACATTTGTGGTAGTTTGCCTTCTTTTTCAATTTTTTGGATAAGTCTATGTAGAATAGGAAGTAGTTCTTTTCTGAACGTTTGGTAAAATTCATTTGTCAATTTATCTGGTCCTGGACTTTTACTTTTGGGGAGGGTTTTGATTATTTCTTCTATTTCCTTGCTTGTAATTAGCCTGCTTAGTTGTTTGATTTCTTTTTAATCTAGCTTTGGGTGGTTGTAGAGTTGTAGGAATTTGTCCATTTCTGTTAAATTGTCCAATTTGTTTGCATATATTTGCTCATAGTATTCTCTGATTATTCTTTTGATTACTGCTAGGTCTGATGTGATTCCTCCTCTTTTGTTTATGATATTGTTTATTTGTGCTTTTTTGTTTGTTTGTTTTTTCTTTGTGAGCCTGGCTAGTGGCCTGTCTATGTTGTTTATTTTTTCAAAGAACCAACTTTTGGTTTCATTGAATTTTGGACTGTTTTGCTAACTTCCATTTCATTTATTTCTGATTTGACTTTTATTATTTCTTGTCTTCTGCTGGCTTTTGGGTTATTTTCTTCTTTTTCCAGTTCTTTAAGGTGGGGCATGCGGGTGTTTCTTTGAGTTATTTCTTGTTTCTTTATGTGAGCTTGTATTGCTATATATTTTCCTCTTAGAACTGCTTTTATTGTGTTCCGTATGTTTTGTAGACTTTTATCGTCATTGTCATTGTCCTCCAAGTATTTTCTTATTTCTTCTTTGATCTCCTCAGTGACCCAACACTCTTCTATTAGTGTGGGTTTTAGTCTCCATGTGGTAAATGGGTTTCTTGCCTTCTTCATATGGTTAATTTCTAGTTTGATTCCTTCATGGTCAGAGAATGGTCATGATCTTCGTGTATCTACTGATGTTTATCTTGTGACCCAGTATGTGGTCAATCCTAGTGTATGATCTTTGTGGATTTGAGAAAAATGTGTACTCAGATTTTGTGGGGTGCAGTATTCTATAGATGTCCACTAGACCCATGTTGTGCAGGTCCTTGTTTAGAGCTTTAGTGTCTTTACTTATTTTTTGTCTTGTTTATCTGTCCATTGTTGAGAGTGACGTGTTGAATTCTCTTATGATGTATGTATTCTCTCTGATATACATTTTCATGGATGACAGTAGTTTCCTGATATATTTTGGTGCTCCTTCATTTGGTGCATATATGTTGATGATTGTTATTTCTTCTTGTTGTATTTTCCCCTTAATCATAATATAGTGGCCTTCTGTATCTCTTTTAGCCTCTTTTAGTTTGAAGTGTATTTGATCTGATATAAGTATAGCAGTTCCTGCCTTCTTTTTTGATCCATTTGCTTGTAGGATTGTTTTCCATCCTTTTATTTTCAGTCAGTTTTTATCTTTTGTAGTTAGATATGTTTCCTGCAGACAGCAGAATGATGGGTTCTGTTTTTTAATCCATCCTGCAACTCTATGTCTTTTTATTGATGAGTTTAAGCCATTTACATTTAGAGATAATATTACTATACTGGCAACTACATTTGCCTTTTTGGTCTGTTTGTAGTTTTATTTCTTGTTTTAAACTGTTCTTGTTCATTCTTCTGTTGGATTTGGTTTGAGGGCATCTTGTAGTAGTTTTTTGGAGTGGGGGTTAATCATGACAAAGATGTGGAGTTTCTGTTTGTCTGAGAATGTATGTCCTTATTCTGTCTTCATAGAGGAAGGAGAGC
Organism: Condylura cristata; assembly: GCF_000260355.1. Lineage (NCBI taxonomy): Eukaryota > Metazoa > Chordata > Mammalia > Eulipotyphla > Talpidae > Condylura > Condylura cristata. The sequence continues at coordinate 523,127 of NW_004567113.1, forward strand.
TTTGCAGGGTAGAGAATTTTTGGTTGGCATTTAATGCTTTGGAGTTTGTTGAGTATGTACCTCCACTCTCTTCTTGCCTATAGTGTTTCTTTGGAGACGTTTGATGTCAGCCTGATTGGTTTCTCTATATAAGTTCGTTGTTTCTTCCCTCTTGTCATTCTCATTATCTTTTCATTTTCTTGCATTCTTGGTAGTTTATTATGATGTATCTTGCTGTTTTTCTCCTCTCATCATGGTAGTTTGGTGTTCTTTTTGCTTCTTGGATGTCTACTTTCATCTCCTTCTTCATATTAGGGAAGTTCTCTTCTATTATCTCTGTGAATATTTTCTCTATTCCTTGGCCTTTCTCTTTGCATTCTGGGATACCTATAACTCTGATATTTCCTTTCCTAATGGTGTCAGATAGCTCTTGAAGTGTTTCTTCATTCCTTTTCCTTTTTACTTCTATTTCTTTTTCTTATTCTCTTAGTTTCTGTGTCTTTTTTAGAGTGCTGATTTGTTCTTCCATTTCATCTAATCTGTTTTCCTTACTTTTCCCAGCATTCTTTATCTCCTCTAGTGGCCTTTTCATTGCCTGAATTTCTTCTATTTCCTTTTTTAATGTCTCATTTTCTTTCTTCAGTTCGCTGAATGTCTCATTTTTTTTTTTCATTTCTTTCGTTTGTTTCCTTCATCTCCTGGAAAGTTTGTCTCAATTCATTTTGTTTGTTTATCATAATGATTCTGAATTCTTTATCTGATAGGTTGAACAGTTCTTCTGTTTCTTTGGTGGTTTATGTTGCCTGATCTTTTGGTGTTCAATTTTACCCCTGTGGACTTGCTTGAATATTTGTTTGTCTTCTTTTCCCTGTTGTGTATTTTCTAATACTTTCTATTCACTGAGATAAAGTGTTGCTGTTATTGGCCGGCAATTTTTTTTTTGGGGGGGGGATGTTCTTTCTGGAATAGCTGAGGGACTTCCAGACACTTCAGTTGTGGAGGGTATTCTGAGTTGTGTTGTTTTTCCCAGCCCCCACTGTGTGTAATTGTGTCTGTTGTCTCAGCTGGTAACAGTCAGGGAACTCTTGTGTTGTTCAGCCTCTTCTAGTAACACATTGAGGCTGTGTTTCTGGAAGGTGTCTGTTGATCTTTGTAGCCTTCGGATGTCCCAGGTTCTCTCTATGCTTGGTATGCCCATGGTGGGTATGATGTATTAGAAGTGTTGTGGGTCTCCCTGTATCTGGGCCTTTGGCTGGGTTGGTGGCTGGCTTTGTTTACTCTCTAAGTACTGTGAACCTTTCTGACTCACAAGTCTTTGGGCCTCTTTGTGGGGGCAGGATCTCCCTCTTCCCCACAAGAATTCAGGGGAGTATCAGAAGGCTGAAATCCTCCCAGCTGAGCAGACTGCTAGTCCTCCCTCTGAGCTTTCAGGGCTCTTTGTGTCTGGTCCAATCAATCCCTCCCTGAGCAGTGTCTTCCCACTGCCTTAGGTCCTCTCACAGAGCCCAGCTGTATCTCTTTAACTCCAGGGTTTTACCACAGTTTTTGTGGGTAGATGCAGTAAGTAGGTAGACTCCTTAGCAAGTCTCCTTTTTTGAGGCACTTCCTAGAGCCTCTCTATGTTGAATTTGACCATGGATGATTGTTAAAATTGTTGCATTTCCCTAGGGTTTTCCCTCTGGTTGGGTCCTGTCTAACCTTTTTTTTGTTTTCCCTGTAACTCAGGTGCTTTGCGAGTCTTCCTTACTACACCTTAAAAATGGCACCAAGACCTGACCAAACCCTAATGTTGCCTAGTATCAGATCTCTGTTGTGGGGGCAGGAGATGCGGGTAGGACTAGAGGGGCACCGATTGCCAGTTCCTGTTCTCCACCTCCCGTGCTCTAAGTAGACCAGTTTTGTTTTGTTTTGTTTTCCACCCCCCACATCAACTTGGGATCCACTCACCTAGCTGTGTTGCCTCAGTTTATATCTAGGGCTCTGTCAGTGCTGCTGGGGTAAAGGAAGACAATACCTCTGCAGGGTATCCTGGGGTCTGGGCACTCCTGGTTCCATGTTGCCATCTTTTCCTACAATTTGGTTTCCTCTCCCTAGCTGAGTTGTCTAGGGCTGGGGCAAAAAGTTGCTGTAGATGTGCAGAGCAGCAGCTGCTGCCACCGCAGTCAGTCTCCCTCAGCCATAAACCTTATATTCTTAATCTACCAGCTGGACTTGTAGCTTGTGTGCATATATTGATACTGCAATTTGTAGGTGTACACATAGTCCTTCATGTTAGTGTTCTTGCTTTCTTTTAGTAAATATCCTTGGGTGCAATTGCTGTATCATTTGATAGATGTATTTTATATTTTGAGAAAACTCCACAGTTTTTTTTTTTAATATTTATATATGCATACAGAACTGGGGTACAGGCCAGAGGTAAAGGAGGGGTGGTGAAAGGATTCACCAGAGACAGAGTGGGGAGCAGAACAGGCAGATCAATGAAATACACTCCTGAGGGATCAGTGGGTGTGTCAGGAAAGGTCTGCTCCGCTATATGTGTCCCAACACTGGTGTTGGGATTAAACTCGTACTGAAGTGACTTTAGCTTCTCAGTGCTGTGCTTTACCCCGCTGTGCCACCAGGGAGGGCCCACACTGTTTTTTCTAAAAGTTGACCAGATTAAATCTCCACCAATAATGTATGAGGATTAATTTTTCTCCACATCCTTACCAATTCTTGTTATTTCTGGCCTTTGAAATATGGGTCATTCACAGAAGTGTGATATAATGTCTTATTGTGGTTTTATTTTGCATTTCTCAAATGGTAACTGGGGTGAAATTTTTCATATGCCTATTTGTCATTTGATATCTACTTAGCTATTTTTGTTTATTTTGTTTTTGATAGGTTATTTATTTACTTCTTATTGAGTTCTTTGTACATTTTTGTGGGTATTGGTATTTGCTCTTTTTCAGATGAAGTACAAATATTGTCTAACATTCAGCAGGATGTTTTTTTGAGTTAGTGATAGTTCCTTTTGCTGTACAGAAGGTTTTAGTTCAATACAATTCCAACTGTTTGTATTCTACTTTTTGTTGTTTTTGGGCATGGAAACACAGATATAATTGAAGCTTATGTCATGAAGTGTTTTCTTATGTAAGTTATGGTTTTAGGTCTTACATCCAAGTATTTTACCTATTTGAATAAATTGTGTGTATGGTGTGAAATAGTGGCCTAGTTTCCTATTTTTGTATGTGACTGTCCAGTTTTCATAAAACTATTAACTGAAGAGGCTTCTTTTGTGCATTTTATACTCTTGGCTCCTTTGTCATAGGTTAACTGTCCATAGAGATGTGGGTTTATTTCTGAAGCCTTGATTCTATTCTGTTTTTATGCCATCAAGAAATATGTTTTGATTAATATAGATTTTTTTTAATCTGAAATCTGGTGCATGATATCACCATTCTTAATTTCTGCCACTTTAGCTATTTGAGTTTTTGTGATATAATGTGAATTTCAGTAGTGCTTGCTTCATGGATTTGAAGATTGTCATTAAAACTTTGCTAGCAGTTGCATTGAATCTGTATATTGCTTTGTGTAAGATGGAAATTTTAATAATGTTAATCCATCCAGTCTATGCACAGGAAATATCTATTTTCACTCTATAATATCCTTATTTTATTTTTTTTAACAATACCTTTTAGTTTTGTTTGTGCAGGTCTTTCACTTCTCAATTTTGTTCCTACCTATGTAATTCTTGGTGCATTTGTAAAAGGAATGCTCTCTTCATTTCTTCCTTTACAGTTCATTGCAGTGTACAAAATAGCCACTGCTTTTTCCTGATTTATCATTCATTTTTTTTAAGCCACATCTTTAGGGTTTTCTAGGTATTAATGACATGTGCAAATAGTGATAGTTTTACTACTTTCCCTGTTTAGATTCCTTTTATGTATTTCTCTTACCTGTTTTATCCATCTAGACTTCTAAAAACATGTTGAATAGTACATGTGAATGTAGATATATTTGTCTTCTACCAGGTGGTATATGAAAGGTCAATTTTACCTAATGTAAGAATGGTAGTACATAAATTTTGGGGCCCTGTTTGCTTGTAAAATTGTTTTTCCACTATAAACTTTGAAGCTTTGTTTTTATCTTTGGAGTTTGATGGGGTTACTGGAGATAGAAAAAAAATGTTGTGTTTTCTTATCTGATACCAGCTGTAAGCTGCACTTTGATTGGTTTCATCATTCACATTTATTTTGATTATTTATATATGGAAATTTACTACTGGCATTTTTCCTTTAGCTTTCTGATTCTATTTCCCCTTGTTCAGGGTTTTGCACATTATCTTCCTTTTGCTTAAGACAGTGGTGACTTTTTCAGTATTTCTCGTCAGGGATATTGTGTGGTGATAAATTTCTGAACCTTCTGCTTTTATAGAAAAAACTGTATTCTCCCTCATATGTGAAAAAACTGTATTTCTCCCTCATTTGTCTTACAGTTAAGGATTTTTTGTTGTATGTTTTTCACTATTTTGAATACATCATTCCAAATTTTGATTGCCTGTAATGTTTCCTCAGATCAATCTAAAACAACAATGATGGGAATTTCATATTTCTGATTATCTGTTTTCCTACTAAACACTTTCAATATTATTTCATTGTATTAAACTTTTGGTAGTTTCATAACTTTTCTATGTATGTTAGTGTGTGTCTCATTGCATTTAGGTAATCAGGTGTTTTATTTAGCTTCACATACTTGTATATTTGTTTCCTTCTCGATATCTGGATAACTTTCTGTTATTATTTCTTTGCATAAGTCATCCTTTCCCTTGTGTTTATTTTCCATTGCTGTGATACCAGTCATCTTATCTTTCCTAATGTGGTTTGTAGCTTTGAAGTGATTCTTCAATTTTCATTTTCTTTCTTTTTCCAACTGTATCCTTTGTGTATTATGATACCCATGGTCAATTTGATTCTACTTTGGTCTAGTCTACTTCCATAGCTTTTTGAAGATTAAAAAAAAATTATCTTCTCTATTAGCCTTTTTTTTTATCTTGAACTCCCTTATTTTGTTGTTTAAATTTCCAATGTCCATCTTCTGTTTATTAATTATATTCATCATTACATTCATTTATTTTAATGACTTTTGTTATGTTTCTTTGACTAATTTTTTAAAGATTTATTTATTTATGCATACAGAACTGGGGTACAGTCCAGAAGTGTAGGGGTGTTAAGAGGCTTCATCAGAGACAGAGTGGGGATCAAACAGGTCTACTGATGAAGTACACTGCTGAGTGGAACAGCAGGCAGGTCAGGAGAGGTCCACTATGCTATGTGGTTCACCTCTGGGGCCAGGGATTGAACTCATGCAGCAGTAGCTTTAGCTTTTTAGTGCTGTGCTTTAATCTGCTGTGCCACCAGGGAGGGCTAACTTTTTTTCTTTGACTAACTTTTAAGACTTATCCTCCATAGCTGTAAGGTTGGATTCTGAAGAATGATTTTTTTGTAGTGTCATAACTCTTGAGAACTCAAGAGTATTTTTTATCTACCTCTTTCACTATTTCATATCTTTTTTTCAGATATTTTCTTATATATATGAATTCTATATCACCAGCAAGTTCAATGCTCAGAGGAAGCCTTCATTCTGGTGTGAGATGGGACCTCTTCTGACTCCCTAAACTGACAACAAACAACTGGACTGTCTTTTGTTCTACAATTTGTGTTCACTTGGAAAACTAGGATTCATTGTGTCTATATGCAGGGGGCTTACCCAGTGATTGCACAAAAGAAAAAAAAGAAAAAAAAGAGAAATAGGTGATTCCTCTCTTCTCCAGACCTAGTCTAGAAATCCTTTTACTAGTGCCTCAGACAACTTCTAAAACTATAGTGAGTGATGTATCCAAGGTACCCAGAGAGTGTACTAGGCCTAGGTGAACATCTCTCTCCAATCCCCATTATAGCCTAAAAAATGGAATTACTTGGTTCTGAAGGTTTTGTTTAATGGCTTACTTACAGTTTCTAGTTTCATATGCTGAAGGCTATCCTAGAGGCCATGAACTGGGGAGGAGAAGGTGATTCACTCTACTATGTAAGATAGTCCAGGATCTCTGTGCATAGAAGTTTTCCAGCAATATATCTCAGTACTTTTACTATCCTGCTTTAACATGGAGGCATCAAAATTTATGCTTTATCTAGGGTGGAACCACCCCAAACTCCCCAAATAACCTTGGATTACTTTGATATATAGGGAATAGCCACTGAGGCTGTTCAAAGTTTTCTGGCCATACACAGTGGAGTTCAGCCTGAAGGTCACAGGGGATCAGGGTGAATGTGCCTAATTCAACCTTTAAAACTAGTATAGGAGCCCGTTGCAAAAAAAAAAAAAAGCTACAAATGTTGCAGGAAAACCACAGGGGAAATGGGGGGTAACTTGAGTGGTAAACTTAAGAACACAGAAAATACTGAAAATCAGATATATAGACAATAATAAAAACAATTTTTTAAGGGGGGTGAGAAGAGGGAGGGGAGAACAGGAGGAGAGGAAAGGAGAGGAGATGATAAGACAGGGATTAATGCACTGATACAAGACAAAGTGCCATCTGTCCTACCAACAGGTATATGTGAATGGAGACTAAGATATGAACCAAAGTTAGAAAAGCAAGAGAAATAAGTGTACCTGTCTTTAGTTTTTAAGGTAAATGCAGTGACTAAATTCTGCACACACTTTCCAGAAGTATACCCTAACTCCCACTCAAGAAATCTGGTTATTGGCATGCTGGGAGTTGTAGTGTTCAGCACCTTAGACTTCAGGGGTATGGAGATTGGGTTGTAATTTGGGAAGATGTCATGAGATGGAATTTGTTTATTGTGTCATTCACTGGCTTGTAGTTTTCTCTTTACTATTCCCTTGACAATTTTACTCCTTTCATTTTTGTCACTATTTCTCTGGTGATGACATCACATAGACTTTGTTCTTGAATGTGACCTCAGAACACAGTTTAGCTATGCTTATGGTATATTAAAATAGCAGCCAGTCACTAGGCTTTGTCTATCTATAGCCAGTTAGGCAAATTTAATCATTTCTAGAAAATAGTCAGTTGGTCCAAGAAATGATAAAAACAAAAAGAACTCATTATGTACATCAAATAAAGAGCAAACAGATATAAGAAAATCTCAGAGGAACAAACAAGAATAAAATCTCAAAAATGGTTGAGAGGTTAAAATAATTTTCTTTTTGCCTTCATCCCAATTTTCTTAAATAATATAGGGAAAATAATTTTGCAGGCGCTCATCTAATTCTAATACTTGCTCTCTTTTAGTATAAACTCATAAGTCAGAAAAATTAAGTAGAATATTTGTTGGCTTTGTTTGAACCTCCCATAAGTAATCTTACATTAATCACTCAGTGGTACCATGCCATCACTAGGCCTTACCAAAGAGTTTTTTTACTTTTTGAGGTTATATAGACATTACTTGTTGGGTTCTCTTTGTCTGCCTGTAAACTTCTCCTCCTTCATTTGTGGCCTCTGGAAACCTAAAAGATCTCGTTTGACTCTGCTCAATTTCAACTCCCAAGACACTTTCATGAAACATAATTAATCATATTTTCAATTCTCTATAGTAAGGAGACACAAATAAAATTTCCTACCGAATTTATGCAGGTTAAGTATAAGAATACTATTTCCATTTTCCAGAATATTATGGTATCAAGGAGAAAGCAAATATAAAGATAATTTAGCTCTGTTCATAAGAATGCACTTTGTCATTGCCATGAACTACCCTGATGTTGTCACTGTCTGGCACTCCTCTGGGCATCACTGGAGCAGAATTCTCTCCCCACCCATCCCTTCCTTGCTTCTTTCCTTCCTTATTATTTTCTTAAAATGTTAAAGAACTTGGGCTTCTTAATCAGGATGGAATAGAAAACTGCTGAAATAGAGATCCCAAAGAGTTAAGTGTTTTAAAGAATATAACAGTTCTCTCATTGGTACCATGGTTTCACTTATCTGTGTAGTCTAGTGAAAGTATCAGATAAACTGTAAGATTGACCCTGGAAATCTCAGGATAGACCTAAGACACTCAGCAGAGGGAGAGAGTAAAGAACAGGGATGGGGGTGGGGTGGGGTGGAGAGGAGAATATGGTAGAGGACTGTGGGCACTTTGGCAGTGGGAAAGTTATGGTGACCACATCCTTAGGCAGAAATTATATATAGTGAAAAAATAAAGGTATTTAAAAATTATATACATTGAACTATCACTGCTATAGCCTAAGTTCAATAATTGGCAAGAAGCTAACCCACATATGATGCAGCACACCTTTCTGCTCCCTGTAGCAGTGTATTTATTTTTTTAAGATTTATTTTATTTGTACATACAGAACTGGGGTACAGGCCAGAGGCTCAGGGGCGGTGAGAGGCTTCACCAGAGACAGAGTGGGGAGCAGAACAGGCAGATCGATGAAGTACACTGCTGAGGGGAGCAGCGGGCGGTTCAGGAGAGGTCTGCCTCGCCATGTGGTCACCTCTTGGGCAGGCGGGAATCGAACTCATGCGGAAGTGGCTTTAGCTTCTCAGTGCAGTGCTTTAACCCGCTGCGCCACCAAGGAGGACCTGTAGCAGTGTATTTTAGTAAATCTACCTGTTGTTCTCTTCACTCTGTCTCTGGTGAATCTTCCAATCCTCCACTCTTCTGATCTACACACCATTTTTTCTACACAACTATACAATTTATATGTATTATTTTCACAACACAATCAGTAAGATTCTCAGTTTAAATAGTTTTAGTTTAAAAAAAAAATCATCAGTGTGTTCATACAGCCTACACTATGTGTATTTGCATATTCCTATACTAGGTTTAGTGTGCTTCCCTTCTCTAGCCATCTACAACTTACTTTGGAATGAAAAAAAAAAAGTTTAGCTAGAGCAATAACTAACAGACTCATGGCCTTATTCATCATTTCAGGCTTCCCAGTGTCCATTAAATAATCTGTCCTCATATACCATGTAATTATAGCTGAAAGAGAATAAAAGGAAGCATCTCCCTTATTACAAGTGATGTTGAACATTTTTTCATATGCTGTTGGCCATTTGCATTTCCTCTTTGGAGAAGTGTCTTTTTAGTTCTTCTGCCCATTTTTTTTTTGATGGGGTTGTTTACTTTATTTTTGTTGAGTTTCATCAGTTCTCCATATATTTCTGTGATCAATCCTTTATTGTTTTGTGTGAGAAAAAATTTTCCCAATCAGTGGGATGTCCTTTTGTTTTTTTGTAATGTCTCTTTTGCTGTACAGAAACTCTTTAACTTCATGTAGTCCCATCTCTTTATCCTTGCCTTCACTATAGTTGCATTGGGGATGCACCTATGTTTTTATGTCTGCAAGTTTCAAAGCAGTGTGTATGGTTTTATTAACTTACCTATGTGCTTTAAGATGCCATCCTAGATAACTAGGGCAATAAAGATTAAGGGAATAAAGGGAAAAAAAAAATCCAGACATTCACTGGGAGAACAAACATGCTTCTGCTTTCTTCTCTAAAGAGTAATAAGGATATAAGATTTTCCTGAAAAAATCTTTATATGAAGAGAACATTATATATAAACATCAAAAGCAACTTCCTCCCACCCTCCCTTGAAATAAACCACTTGCTAAAGTCATATTTTGATATGGCAGACTTCTGCTCTCCTACAACATCTAATAATTCCAAACACACACACTATAATTTTACATATAAAGTTGTTTTCATTTGTTACATTTATATTTACCTCTTAAAACCATTAATTTTCCCAAAGGAAATTTGGAAAAATACTTAAGTAATGATAAAAGGGGAAAATTTAAATAGTTACCAGTTGCAGTTGCAATTTCTCCAAAGTAGAATTTTCAATCTAATAGATCTTAAATTAAATTAGTAAAGTATATATTTTTTGCTGGGAATTTTTTTTTTTTACTTTAACCTATTATTTTTTTTCTAAATTTCTAAGATACCCAAAATCTCAGAGCCCAATATTTTTTCCAAACAAGTTTCTCTTCATACAGCCATTTCTAAATCAGGATTAATTCAAACAACTGCCATTGGGCATATTTCTTTTGGTATTTTTAAGAAAACTTGAGAACAATTCAATCATCCTTCCTTATTGGACATCATAAGCCAATTCCAATCCAAATGCACTTAAAGTGAGAAAAAATATTAATTACCTGTAGTATGATGCTCAAGATAACATGCTTTAAACCACTAATTTTGAAATAGTTAAAACCACTAATTTTGAAATAGTTCTCATTAACTGAAAATTATAACTATTTTAATTTTAAGAATTTTATATTTTCATTATATTAAAATGTATATAGGTGGTATTTACAAGACAGCTACATATGAATTAAATCTAATATCCAGGGGAAAGAGACACAAAGATAAAAACAGAGCTATCTTTTAATTTTCATCAAAAATTTTGGCCATGTGTCCTAATTTTAATTTCATATTTACTGGGCCCTCTAATTCTTCATCTGAATACCTAATCAGGTTCCCATTTACCCCCTATCCTTTTTCCTTGTTTATTCATTCTTCCTAATCTGCCTGTAATCCCTGCTTCCTCTTATAAACTTGGCTGAGTCCTCTAAATCCTTGCCATATTGTCTTTCTTCCAATCTGTGATACCTTCCTGTGTTTCTCTTGTAACAATAAATACACTGATTCTTACATAAATGGTTACTTCTCCTACATCCCACCTCTTTTCATCCTAAAACTTGCCCTCCCTTCTCTCTCTAACAATACTGTAGATTCCTTAGCTCCCCTTGTTTTTGGGATTTTGTTGGGTGCCCAAAGTTTCTGCTAGTCAAGCTAAAATATAAAGTCAGGGGAAGGGCCTCTCATCAGGAAAAAATTCTTGCTATGAACATATATGCTGAAAACAGCAATATGACTAGATTAGCATAACCAGTTGGACCACCTTGACAGGAAGTAAAATGTAAACAGGAACTGGAGATAGGATGTTTTGATCAGTAGCAACAATGGAGCTCCCCCAGGCAACAGCCCTTATTCCCTCTCCCCAGCTTGTGCCAGACTGTTATGCATCCCCAATAATATCCCACCATGTATATTCCTCTACACTTTTCTTCAAATACTTGCCCACCTTCCCTGAATATGATACCAAATAAATATGAGACTGTCTATGGGGAAGTCATTTCATCTCCAGAGATGTGAGCCCCTCTAGGTCTCTCTCTCTCTCACTACCTGGACTTTGAGTTATCTTTCCTCCAACCTGCACTACATCCAATGCTGCTGTCCAGTTAGGTAACAGAATACAGCTGAAGACTTCATCCCCTTTTCTTCTAAATTTTATATACACCAATTGGGAAGGACTCAGCTGTATTGCATTCTTCTCTGCTTAATTTCCTCTTTATATTCAGAGCATTATAATAAATTGTTATGTTCATCACATTTTTTTTTGAATATCTGGATTCATCTCTGTATAACTCATAAGTTTGTATAATTCTTTCAAAAAATTCAGATCCTCATTGGACTTTCACTGAAGCTCTAGTTGCTGAAACTTACCAAATTTCTTTTACTTAAGGATTATCTTCCTCATTCTCTGATAAGAACCTCTGATTTTGTTCTAGTCTCTCCATTCTCCAATCATTGGGGTCATAGTTAGAATCTACAATTGGGATGGCCTCTTCCATATCAAAGGTTTCTAGATCCTCTTATTGGAATTGGTGAGTCTCTTTACTAACCTTTCATAAAACCACTCTTCACTCATTTGATATTCATCAGATATGTAATATAGGTTGTATGTCCTTCCAAGTTGACTAATGGAAAGCAAAAATGAGGTTCACAAATTAGTTGTGATTTTAGGATCTGCCACTAATGATGGATTGAATTTCTCAAATTCAGGAACTTCCCAATGGACAAGGGAATATATGGCCAATAAAGTTTCATTAATTTCTTCTATTTATTCAGTTCATTCCCTGGAAATTTGTGAAATGGGGAGCTTCTTTGTTGAAAAGGTTCTGTTCTAGGGAAGTAGGGGAAGGAGAAACCATTTTAGTTATATCTTGGAAGTAGTGGTGGTAGGAGGCCTGTTGAGCCATTGTAGCTTTCTTAAGAGGAGTCCTGATCTCTTGAAAAAGATTCTTATTTTTAGGTTAAATCTCTCCAGGTTGATTCATTCTCCTTCTCCTCATTACTTTTTTTTTTCTATCAAGGTAAAGGTAAGAGTACTTTGTTCTTTTTTGTGTGTGTGATGTTAAATGAGTCTTTCTGATTTTTTAAATCTAGTTTATGGAGGACAACCAGAATGTGTCCAAGTGTACTCTTGGTTGATGTATAAAGCTCATCTCCTCTCGATGTAAAAACAAAGAAAAATTCTTAAGATGGAGGTTGAAATTAGTTCCCTTACAAATGCCCACCATACCACTCATAAGACTAAAATAAGCTTCCATATAACTGACTTAGTGGATTACCAGACTCAATATGAATACCAGAAAAATATGAATAAGGAAAAGGAGAACTACCTAAAGGAACCACGTATAAATAAAAAGCAGACACAGTGGGGACTTTACTGCAGTAAAAACAAGCTCCTTTAAATTAAATACTGAAAAATAAAAATCCACCCATATGTTTCAAAATTGCAATGTTTATGATGCCCAATGCAAGGAAGCTTCTTCTGGACTGTTGGACCATGGGTATGATGGCCTTTGTTAAGTACCAAGCTGTTATAGAGGAACTCTGAGGGAAATTTGGTGACCCAGATAGAATCCACAGCTGCATGCTTAAAAACATAGGATAAGGCCCAATGCAGAAGTGCATAGAGAAATAATTTTTAAAAAGCTTATTTATAAGGGCAGATGGGGAGTGAGAAGGCAGGGGAGAAGAGAGAGACATTGTGCGAGAAAGAAAGATTAATTAGACATTATTTGGTTGAATACAGTTTAACCCAAATTAAATTTTTAGATTAGTAGCTTCCTCTAGCATTTTAATTTATATCTTTGATACATATAAGGATTGTGGTATTTAAGAGGGTATGGATCATTTTGCTGAGCAAATTCATTAACCCAGGATTGCCACAAAGTCAAGTTAAATAGCTGTTGTTAACATAATTTTATTTGTTAATAAGTTATTGTTGTTATTATTACAACATATTTTATTATGATATATTTGAACATATAGTATAGATATAATCATATTATATAATCTTATCAGCTTATATTCATTCTGTTATATATAATTATTATAACTAATATATTAATACATTGTTATAGTATGATAATTATTATATAATTCATTATTAAATTAAATATATAAATATATTAAAATTATAATTGTAATTCTAAATTATAATTACTTAGTGATTAATTATAGACACATAATGTAAGTGGCCAAATAATTTATTTTCATATATCATTAGAACAAAACCTGATGGTTTTATGAAACAGCAAGATTTAATATTGAATTTGATATTGAATGTTATTAATAACTCATGCCTAATATGTTTAAATGATATATGCAGATCCATTTTACTTACCTGGAAATGAATATAATCAACCTATTTTCCATTTTAAAATCTTAATGGCAAAGCATTTTGTTTCTATTTAACATTTAAAGCTTCTTTTAATGAAGCTGTCTGTTTAATGACAGACCAGTATTGATGAACTTTGTTACAATCTTATTATATACAGTGCCACTTATTGATAAATAAAATTATACTCCTTTCACCTCTTCTTTCAGCATATATTTTGTAATTCACAGGTCAACAGAATTTCTGATGAACTACCTAATTTGACTAATCACTATACAGCTTTCCTGTCAGCAAGAGAAAGAAATGCTAAACTATCAGATTTGGTAAGAAGACTTGTCTTTGAAAGTATTTGTAATAATAGGAATCCTGCAGGCAACTGCTAACAAGTATTATATCTGGGGGAGGTGCCTGGTAGCTGTTGTATCATCTTTAATTAGTGTGTTACTTTTCATATATTTATTTAATGTTTGTTTATTTTTGTGTAGAAGAAGTGGTGTGTAGGATAGAGGTGGAAGATGTAAGAGGATACACTAGAGAAAGAGTGGGGGAGCAGAAGAGGCAGGTTTACTGCAGGGAGACAGGAGAGGTTGGCTATGCCAGGTGGGTTAGTTCCCTGGTCAAGGATCAAAATTAGGCCTCAGTAATGATAGAGTGCTCAGACTTAACACAGGATACCACGGAGGCACTTGTCATTTTTAAATTTCAACTGAATTCCTGAGGTTAAGCACAAGTGTAGCAATATTCTCTCAGAGAATATTGTATGGAATATGATTCTCTAGGATCACAGAACATTCATTCTTAGAAAATACAGGAAAACTGAACTCAATTGTATATAAAGTAGAAATTTTACTTCTTTATTCCACTCAGTTTACTTAAAAGTATTTTTTTTTCTTTTTTTTCTATTTGAAACCATCTGCAACACAAGACTCCTAAGTTACTTTTCAATTCCCTGTTAATCTGCATTTTAAACTGTGGATGTGAATTTTTATAGCTATATTTCCATTTTTGTAAATAACTAATGGCAAATGATTTTTTTTAAGATTTATTTATTTATTTATGCATACACGACTGGGGTAGAGGCCAGAGATGCGGAGGGTGAGAGGATTCACCAGAGACAGAGTGAGAAGCAGAACAGGCTGACTGATGAAGTACACTGCTGAGGGGAGCAGTGGGCAGATCAGGAGAGGTCCGCCGCGCCTTGTGGATCTCCTCCCGGGCAGGCGGGGATCCAACTAGTGCAGAAGTGGCTTAAGTTTCTTAGTGCTGTGTTTCAATCCACTGCGCCACCAAGGATGGCCCCGCAAATGAATTTAAAAATTAAGCAGCTGAAATTTAAAAATGAATATTTGATTATTTCATTCAAATTAGGTTGACAGTAATTTGTAGTGAAAAGGCTAAACTCAATAATTATATCACAATATAAACAATATAACCTGTGTATACAAGTTGTATTACTAAAATTAATTTTTGTAGAATTTGGACCATCATTATGAGGTATAATTAATATTAAATTATCAAAACTGTATCATCAATTTGAGTTTAAAATGTTGCCAATGTACCAGAGAAGTAGCATTGCTGCCTGAAAGAAAATTCTGCTAAGTTCAGAGAGCATTATTGATTCATAAGTGAAGTAAATGGTACAAGATTTGGATGAACTAATTTAAAGAAGATGAAAATACAGTGTCAGTAAAACTAATATAGCAATCAATTCTTAGCGATTGTTAAATATGTTGCTTAATATATAATTTTTAATCTTGAGAAATTGTAGCATTGTGATATTTTCAAGTGAGTATGCTGTAGTATCCTCTGGAATTGTTATTTATTTTATTTTAAATATCTAATTTATTTATTTATACAGAACTATGGTACAGGACAAAGGTGTGGTGGGTGGTAAGAGTCAGAAGGGAGCAGAACAGGCAAACTGATGAAGAACATTGCTGAGGGGAGCAGTGGTGAGACAGGAGAGGTCTGCTGTACCATGTGAGTCACCTCACTGGCTGGGGCTTGAACTCATGCAGAAGTGGCTGTGTCCAGGTTCACAGTGCTGTGCCCAGGTTCACAGTGCTGTGCTTTAACTGGTTGCACCACCAGAGAGGACCCTTATGTTGTAATTTATTAATAATATAAAGTGTGTTTAAGAATATTTAGAATGGATTCATAGTTTTTCTCTTATAATGGAATGCATGTGTTTTTGGTAAACTTTGTTAAAAACAAACAGTTGGGAAAACCGAAATGCTCTATCAATTTTCTTAATTTGTTTCTTTACCATTTTTCTTTTTTAACTCTATCTCAACTGAATCTGGCAAATCCTTTGTACACATTTTATATTTTGACATGAAGCAATTGTAATTAAAATTGTTGTGTGTGACTTTTCACATACAATACTTTTGTCACATAGAATACTTTGTGTTTTTTTTCTGCAAATGAGAACACCTTTCAAACTGAGCATAATAGTGTATCCAGTAATGAATTATATGTAATCATGAAAAACCCAAATTATAGCCCTCAGATCAAAATGCAAATCATCTCTCAACTTTCTAATATTAATTTTGACTTCAAATAAAAATATTAGAAATGTAGGACATATATTTGAAATGTATACATATAATTTTTGACATTTTATATACATGTTTCTTATGAAAACTGTTTTAAAACCCAGACTTTTAGTTTCATATCAGAGATCATACGTAAATATCTCCTGGCAATGTTGTATGAAGAGGTCCTGATGTGGGAGAAAATCTTGAAAAGTCAGGATATTCTACAGGTGGTCCCTGCTGGATACTTTTTGTTTTGTTTATGGCTGTTTCCAAGAAGAGTGGTTTGTTTTTGGCCATTCCCAAGAAGCATAGTAATTGTTCAAATATACATTCAAAATAAAATCAGTAATTACTTGATTGGTTGATTGATTTAATAACAATAGCATTATACACAGAAGGCTCAGTACTGTGTAAAATAATTAATATTCCTCTGCTTGAGGGCACTAGCATAAATCTAGGTCTCACAATAATAAGAGACATGTCATGGTCCAAGAATTCTGGGAGCCAAAGGTTGTAATAATTCCCTGCCCAGTCCCCAATAAAAGATCTATAGTTTAAAGTAACATAGTTTTGGTTTAAGTATTAGAATTATAATTAATAATAAGTCTTCCTACTCTTTTCTCTAACTTTCACCCCAACCTTTTTTTCACATAGAAAGATTTTTTAGATAAGATTAATAGGCTAATAATTAATGACCGTAAAGAAATAAATTTTCCCCTAACTCTTATGTTAGACTAGGTTGACAAAACAATTACAGGAATAGTGATTAATAAAAGCTCCTTTTATAGATCAAAAAAGGAGTTTCCTTAAGTGCAAGGAAATATCAATGCACTCGGCGTTGGTGTTTTTCTGACTCCTAGTTCCTTAACATTAGATCCTGTACCTTTAAGATGTATGTTCTTTGGGAAATTAACAAAATGATTGCTTAAGTTGCAATAGCTAACTGATTACCATAGAAACATTTTGTATATTGTTAACTGATCACCATAGGAATATTTTGTTTGATAACTGATCACCATAGAAATATTTTATTGATGACTAGTCAATATAGGAACATCTTGTGTATCAATTGTACTTTTTTAATGAATGATGAATACCAGTCTCAATAAGAGCTCAGAAATTACCAAACTGTCTTTAAGAATAATGTGATGATTGTTAAGCTCTATACTTTATGCATACACTGATGTAATCCCACTGCTTGCTTGTAATGTAAAAAGATCTGTTATCTCGCTTCCTTTTACAATGTACCAAATATGTTAAGAGTAAAAAGCAAATAAACCCGAAACATAGTTATTAACTGAACATAAAAAAAGACAAGGGACATAGACAATACAATAAATTGAAGATAAAACAAACCAAACTTCAGTTTATTAGATATTTCAGAAGCAGAATATTGAGATAATAGGTGTATTTAACTTAAAAACACTAATTTATTTATTTTATTTTATTATATAAAATAGTTTATTTTACATCATTTTGTGCATTTTTCCAATCCCCTTGGGCCTCCCATCACCAAATTACCCATGTGGCATCGCCATAGTCCAGTTCATTTCCCTTCCCTTGCTGTTTTTTATCCCATTCCCTACTCCACCCCCACAAAATGTCCCTGGTATATAGATATTCATCATTATCATTATTTTCTTGCCTGTTCTGTTATATTCCTGCTGTGAGAGAAACCATCCAGTATTTTCCCTTTTCTTTCTGGCTTATCTCACTAAGCAAAGCATGATCTTCCAGTTCCATCCATTTTGCTGCAAAAGACATGTGTTTCTTTTCTTTTCTTTTCTTTTTGGTTGCTGAGTAATGTCCACACCTTTTTAATCCAGTCATCCATTTTTGGGCATTTGGCTATTTTCATGTCTTTCCAACTGTGAACAAAACAGCAATAAACATGGGGGTGCAGGTATCTTTTTGAATCAATGTAAAAGCACTAACTTATCAGGAGCTGAAGAATGACATAATTCTTCAGTTAGAAGAGTTTCCACAAAATGGCAAAAATTAAAGGTGAAATGTAGCTGTTAATTAGGGATGATTTCCCACACATATTCAAAATGACATATTCTTTTAACATTATTTTTTGCCATTTTTTATATACCAGAAATAATTAAGATGCTCTTGAAGCTTTTATAGAAAAATGTAACTGGCTGATCTCCAAAGGCATGAGAAACAGGTACATCTTCAGCAATATTAGCACTATTTCAGAGATAGGAGACTATTTCTCAGTTTTCATAGAGGAAATAATTTTGGATACAGCACTCTGTCTCTATCCACAAATTTCATATGGCTGAACCAAGAAAATAATTTTTGCATGCTAATGCTCATAAAGTCTAGTACCTGTATCATTATCTGTGGAGATTCTTTAGCAAGGTAAAAATAAGGTAACAGTAGGAGGGTCACATATAACATAGAGTAGAAATTGAGCATTTTCTGGATGAAGTAAAGAACAGTGAAAAAAAAGTTAGAGAATAAAGTGTGAGGCCCTCCTTGGTATAGCAGAAGGTTAAAGCACAGCACTAAGAAGCTTAAGCCAATTCTGCATGAGTTCGATCCCCGCCTGCCCCGGAGTAGATCCACATAGTGTGGCAGAACTCTCCTGACCCGCCCGCTGCTCCCCTCACCAGTGTACTTCGTCGATCTGCATGTTCTGCTCCCCAATCTGTCCCTGGTGAATCCTCTCACCCTCCGCATCTCCTCCGCATCTCTGGCCTGTACCCCAGTTCTGTATGAGTAAATAAATAAGTCTTAAAAAAAAAAAAGAAGAAGAAGTTGTGAACTTGTTACATTATCCAAGAATCAGAGATTCGGAGACAGCAATTTTCTGGTTTTGGTCACACTAGTTGGTTTGATAGTGAATAGTTAGGATATTTTAAATGTTTTAATATTGATTTATTTTCAATCTACACAAGTTCTAGAGGAATTGATTGCAATATAAAACAAAATAAATATTTGAAAGTTTAATAATAAAATTAAGATGTGAAATGTTGTGAAATACGAAAATGTGCTGAATTTCTCATTTCATAGTATCAAGTTAACAGGTATCAAACCTTGATGAATTACAGTATATGTACTAATATTTAACTTGCAATGAATAAACCCCACTAAAGCCCATTTATTGTTAAAAGGAATTATTTTTTGACTGGAACTAAAGAAAGGATAAAGAGGAGAATTTCATTATTTACACACACACACACACACACATGTGTATATATTATGTATATGTATATATTATATATTATGTATATATTATATATGTATTTGTGTATATGTGTGTATACATATGTTTATATGTATATACATATATGTGCATACATGTGTATATGTGCATATCCATATATACATGTGTGCTATACATATACATAATAATATGTGTGTGCGTGCACACACACATATTATACACACACACACATTTTTTATTGTTTATTTTAATACAGTGTTTACTTCCCCTCCTCAGGTGTAGACCTCATAGAATTTCCTCCCCCAATTTGCCCATGCACCATCACCGCAGTCCCCTGTGCTCCTCGCTTCCTCCTTCTGATCCCTCTGCTTCCCCTCTCCTGCAGGATGTATCTGTTTTATAAGTGTCTGGTTACTTTTGTTTTATGTTGGTATTTTTTCCTCTATGTCTTATTTGGTTTCCCTATATTCCTCCTATAAGTGAAGCCATCTGTATTTTTCTTTTTCCATCTGACCTATTTCACTGAACATGATCCCTACTAGCTCTACAAATGTTGCTGTGAATGACATACATTTATCTTTTTTTTAATAATTATTTATTTATTCATACAGTACTGGGGTATAAGCCAGAGGTGCAGGGGCAGTGAGAGGCTTCCCCAGAGACAGAGTAAACAGCAGAACAGGCAAATCGATGAAGAACCCTGCTGAAAGGAACAGGGGGCAGGTCATGTGAATCACTTCTGGGGCGGGGATCAAACTCACACTGAAGTGGCTGCACTAGCTTGCAATGCTGCGTCCTAACCTGTTGTCACCAGAGAGGGCCAAGTTTATCCTTTTTGATTGCTGAGTATTATTCCATTATATATATATATATATATATATATATATATATATATAATCACATTTTCTTGATATAATTGTCTATTTTGGGGCATTTAGGTTGTTTCCAGGCTTTCCCTATTATAAACACCGCTGAATAAGCACAGGGGTGCAGGTATACTTTTGAATTAATGTTTTTGTGCCCTTTGGGTAGATGCCTAAGAGTGGAATTATTGGGTCATATGGTGGCTCCGCTTTTAGTAGTCTGAAGACCCACCATACAGCTTTTCATAGTGGCTGGACCAGTTTTCACTCCCACCAGCAATGTAGGAGAGTTTTATATTTGCCACATCGCCACATCGTAGTCAACATTTGTTGTTAGTTTTTTTGATATGCACATTCTTACCAGTGTAAGGTGGTATCTCATTGTGGTTTTGATTTTCATTTAACTGATTATGAGGGGTGTTGAACATTTTTTCATATGCTTGTTGGCTACTTTCATTTCTTCATTGGAGAAGTGCCTGTTAGTTCTTCTGCCCATTTCTTGACTAGTGTGCTTACTTTGTTTTTGTTATGTGAGTTCTTTTTATATCTTAATGATCACTCCCTAATCAGTTGAATGGAATGCAAAGACTTTTTCCCAGCCATAGGGTGTCCTTTGTCTTGGTTATTGTCTCTTTTGCTGTACAGAAGCTTTTCAGTTTGATGTAGTCCCACGTATGTTTCTTTTCCTTCATTTTCTTTGCTTTGGGTGATTAATCTGTATAGATGTTACTGAGACGTATGTCTTGTAGTAGTGCTTTACCTATATTTTCTTCAATATATTTTATGGCTTCAGGTTGTATGCCCAAATTTTTATACATTTTTGACTTGATTTTTGTGCATGGTGCAAGGATGTGGCCTATATTCATTCTTTTCTTATGTGCCCATTTTCCCAGCACCATTTATTGAACAATTTGTCCTTGTTCCAAAAGGGCATATTTTTTGCTCCTTTGTCAAATATTAATTGTCCATACATGTGTGGGCTTATTTCTGGGCTTGGCTTTCTATTTGGTTTCATTAGTCTGTCGGTGTGTCTTTGTTCATTATCATACTGCTTTAATTATTATGGCATTGTAATATAGTTTGAATTTTGGATGTGTGATATCTCCTTTCTCCTTTGTTTTTTGTCCATAGAGCTTTAATATTCTCTCTCTCTCTCTCTCTTTTTTTTTTGCTTCCATATAAATTTCATCAGTATTTGTTCCATTTCTTTGAAGATTGTCATTGAATTTTTTATTGGTATAGTATTGAATGTGTAAATTACTTATGGTATGATGGCAATTTTAATAATGTTAATTCTTCTAATTCAGGAACAAGGCATACTTTTACATTTCTTTGTGTATTATTCTGTTTATTTTAACAGTGTTTTATAATTTTCTTTGTATAAGATATTAACCTCTTTTTTTTTAAGTTTATTCTCAGGTATTTGATTTGATATATTTTTTTTTTCAATTTCAAAAGGGATAGTTCCCTTCTTCAGATTTATTACTTGTGATTAGGAAGGTTACTAATTTTTGTGTGTTGATTTTATATCCTGCTACTTTACTAAACTGATTGATTATTTTGAGTAGTTCTTCCATGGAGTTTCTAGCATTCTCTTTCTATGTTATCATACCCCGAAAATAATTATAGTTTTTTTTTTTTTCTTATTTGGATTCTTTGTATGTCTTTCTTTTGTCTGACTGGTCTGGACTTCCAGTATTATATTGAAGGGTGGTGCCTTGTTCTTTATCTTGAAGGAAAGGCCTTCAGCTTTTAACCACTGAAGATAACTTTGGTTGTAGGTTTGTTGTACATGGCTTTTATCATGGTAAGTTATATTCTTTTTATCCTGAGAAATTCAAGGGCCTTCATCAAAAATGGATGTTGGACATTGTCAAATGCTTTCTCATATGGTTTTTATTTTATTTTATTATTTTTTAATTTTATTTTATTATGCTTGATCATATGCTATTGTTTGTTTGTTTGTTTGTTTTGTTTTTCTTTTTCTTTTTCTTTTTTCTTTTTGTTGTTGTTTTGGAGGACATTGGTTGATGTTCATATGTTGAAGCATCCTTGTGCCCCTGAGATGAAACCCACTTGATCATGGTGTATTATCCCTTTGATGCATTGTTGGATTCTGTTTTTGTTGAGGATTTTTGCATCAGTTTTCATTAGGGAGATTGGCATGTAATTTTCCTTTTTGTGTTGTGCTTGTTTGGTTTTGGTATTAGTGTAATATTGGCTTTGTAGAATGTATTTGGCAGTATTCCTTCTTTAAAAAAAAAAAGAAAGAGTTTGTGTAGGATAGGTACTGATTCATTTCTGAACATTTGGTAAAGGTCATTTCTGAAATGTCTGGTCCTGGGCTTTATTTTTTGGGGAATGATTTGATTACTGCTTCAATTGGACTGCTTGTACGTTGTCTGTTTAGGTGTTCTATTTCTTCTTTCTCTAACTTCATATGATTGTTTTCCCACTTTTTTATTTCATCTATGTATGTCTTTTATGGTTATATGTATTTCCTGGAGATAGCAGATGATTGGATTGTTTTTTAATTCAGCCTCCTATTCTCTTAGTTTTCATTGATAAGTTTAGACCATTTATAAATAGAGTTAACATTGATAATGTTATCATCTATAGTCGCCATTTTTGTTTGTCTATTTTTTGTGATTTTATTCCTTGCTTTATTTTATTCTTATTCATTTTTCTGTTAGCTTTGGAGTCACGTTTAATCACAATTAATTCCTGGAGTTTCTTTTTATCTGAGAAAGTCCTTATTTTTTCCTTCATAGAGAAATGAGAGCATTACAGGGTAAAGTATTCTTGGTTAGGATTTGCTATCTTGAAAATGTTACTCCTTTCTCTTCATGCTAGTAGCGATACTTTGGAGAGATCTGACATCAGCCAAACTGGTTTTCCTTTATAAGTTAATTCCTTTTTTCTCATCCTTGTTAGTTTATTTATTTATTTTTTTTTGTCTTCTTTACTATTTTGTGTCTTGCTGTAGATTTCTTTTCATTGTGTAAATTTGGTGTTCTTTTTTTTTCTTGTATATCTATATTCATTTTCTTTTTCATGCTTGAGAAGTTCTCTTCAATTATTTCCTTGAATAATTTTTCATTACCTTTTTCTCTATCCTTGCCTTTGGAGTATCTATGATTCTTAAATATGTTGTCTGATATTTGTACGTTTCTCCTCATTCCTTTTAATTTGTATTTTTCTTTCCTTTTTTACTTTGGTTCTTTTTATTTCTGTATCTTCAAGACTATTGATCTATTCTTTCATTTCATCAATTCCTTTTTCATTTCTTTTCCCAGAGTTCTTTAGCTCGTCCACTTAATCTTTTGATCTCATCCATTTATTTTATTACCTTCTTTAGGGACTCTTTTCATTCTTCAAATCATGAATTATTTTTCTCATCTCATTCTTTTACTTTTTGTCTTCTTTCAGTTTTTTTAAATGATGGTAATTTTTAATCTTTTATCAGGCAGATACAGGACTTCTTCATTTCGCTGGTAACTGATTTTCTTTTTGTAGTCTCTCCTTTGCCTGAGGTGTTGCTTAGTTGTTTGTTTTTCCCTTCTCCTGAGGTTTTTCCCCCCTAATATGTTCTAGGTGTTGGGACACTGTGCCACTAGTACATTGGGGGTGCTCCTTCAGGGATGTACTCCTTGCCTTGCCATCTCACAGTGGTGCCAGATGTTTGTTTTCCTGGTGCACACAGTTTACCTTGGCAGTGGAACACCATCTCTTCCCTGACTCACAGATGGGTGCAGGGCCTGGGTGGGGGGTACTTTTCAGTACTGAGATGTGGGAAGAGCTCTCTACTCTGGATCATGGATGGGCACAAGGCCTTGGTCATGTGCACTTTTCACCTCACCTCTGAATGTGGGATCCACCTTCTCTCAGGTCCACAGAGGTCTCCTGGTGTCTCTGCCCCCAGGTTCCTGTGCTGACAGTATGACATTAGTTGTCTGTTATCCCATTGCCCCTGGAGGAAGGTGGTGACAGCAGTGCAAAGTGCTCACTTCTCTGGATTGCAGACGGGTATGGGGTTTGGGTCACATGCATTTTTCACCTCACCTCTAACCATGGTATCTGCATTTCCTTAGTTCCACACATTTCTCTGAGGTCTTCCCCCAAATTCCTATGATGCTATGGTGGTGTCTAGTGTCTGTTATCCTGGCACCTCTGGAAGAGGATTGTGGCAGAAGTGGGAAGTGCTTTATGCTCTGGATCATGGATAGGTGTGGGCACTTCTCAACTCACCTTTGACTAGTGGGATCTGACTTTCCTCAATTCTGCTCAGGTTTCCTGAAGTCTCTGCCCCCAAATCCTTGTGCTGCCAATATGGCATCAGGTGTTTGTTACCCTGGTGCCCTGAAGGATGGTGGTGTTGGAGAGAAGTGGGCTCTTCTCCTTACTGTGGACAGGTTTGGGGCCTGGATTATGTGAAGTTTTCACCTCACCACTGACTGTGTGGTCTGCCTTTTTCAGTTCCACACACGTCTTCTGAGGCCTCTACCCCAAAATCCCTGTGCCAGCACAATGGCATTGGATGTCTATTATCTCATTGTTTATTTTAGTCTTATACGTTACTTTAATTTATGATATGAAGCTATTTTAAAATAAAAATAAAAACAGGACTTGTGATTTCATAGTAAGTATACATTTTGGAGCAACCACAATTCTAGACAAAATAAAGGTAAAACATATTCATGAATATTTAACTCACGAGAATTAGAAAAAAATAAGAGTGCACAGCTAAATTAAGGAGGTGGCCCATAATTGGGACTTCAGCTCAATAAAACATTGAAGATAACTTCATACTAAAGAAATTTATCACATCTGAAAATCTTGAATTTTAATTTTTATAGTTTCAGGAGCCTCCAGGTCATGAAACAATGTACAAGACTCTCACAGTGTAGTCTCAAATAAGTCATTAATATACTTCAAACTTCGACATTTTAACAGATGCTGCTTAAGAGTGAAATGCAAATAAATACACCCATTCTATCTCTAGTATAAAGAAGCTTGTTTATGTTAACCTTTTGATTTTGAATGTGTTTTAGGGGACTCATCCTTGAAAGTCCCTTAAATCTGTTACATTTTTTAACAAAAGTATCTAATAATTACATGCTCTTTTCTATGCCAGACACCACACCAAATTATATTGACACATTTGAGTACTATAGTTATGATTTATCTCTTAAAATTATTAAACTGAGGCATAGAGATAAAGGAAAAGTGGCAGACTCAGAATTCAAGCCAAGGAAGTCCATCAAGAGCGCACTGTCTTCAGAGTCTTTAGTGCATATTCTCCTCTGACTTGAAGAATTAGGCTTTACTAAAATAAATACTACAAAATGATAAAAAAAAATCTGTGATTTAAAATAAGTTAGATAATAAAATATTTTTTAAGTAAAAAGATACAACTCCACATAGCAGAAATGGATAGAAAGTCAGAACTATTAATACTATTGAATTTATTAAATTTTATGTAATGGTTAGAATTTGAAACTTAATTAATGAATATCAATTCAATTAGAAAGTCATTAGAAGAAATATATCTACTTTGTTAGACAATTCATTGGTCAGAAAGGGACAACATTTGGCCAGTGACAATTGGTATCAAAAACATCGCAAAACTACTAACATGTTCTCAAAATTAACAAGTGTTGACGATCAAGCAAGAGGGGGCAGTGTGGAGATGTTGGCTTGATTTTTACAAATAGCTACACTAAATTCCAGTAAATTCAATTATCCCCAAAATATGAGAAGATGACTACTGTCTATACATACTGCATAGGCAACACTCTGATGGAAAGGTTCAGAAAAAACTTGAATTATGTTTGTATTGATACTAGTACCATTTAGTGCTAACCTATCATTGTTCACTGGGGGCCACTACCAACATAGGAGGGCTTTGGAGACCCAGCACCTTGCTGGAAAGTGTGTGCAGTGTTGGTATCCAGATATGAGAGTAAATGGAAAAGTATAGTAGAGTTGTGGAATGACTATTTCTGATTTGAGTGTGAGACTTGCAATATAGAACAGGTAGAGTGCATACTACTGGGGAGAGCCAGGTGAGATCATCTGTGTCTCCTTAGAGACTCAGCTTTCTACTTTTTTTTTTACCCAAAGCTTTGATATTTGAAATTACTGCCTTACCTACTTAGAGCTTAAACCGAGTCATCAAGTGAATTATTTCACAATCCATTGTTTAGATACCTGGATATCAACATTAGTAGTAAGCACTCTATGATTAGTTTCTATACTGGAAAAGCAGAGAACAACATCAGAACATAAACCTGTGTCAACTACAACTCACATAACATTGCATCTAGTTCTTAAACATAGCCTAGAGGTTGAGGCTGGCACAGGACTATGTGGTTTAGAGGAAGGGATCACTATAAATCCCCAACACAGAGAATGTCTATCTTTCTTAGAAAAGGATATACAAATTTAACTCAATCTCCATGGAAATATTTATAATAATTCTTCAAAGCAATTAACAAAAAGTATTGAAATGTACATCGATCTATAAGAATCACCAAATAGCAAGAGAAATCTGGGAAAAGAGGACACAGAGTTATCACATCAAATGATCTTAAAAACAATATTATCAAACAATAGTATTTAAAAAAATTATATTGTCCATATAGACAAATAGATCAATGGAATAGAATAAAACAAAACTTGAAAACAAATCTATATTCATATCAGTAGTTAATTTTTTTTATAAATTAGTCATGACCATACAATGGAAGAGGGAGAGGCTGTTTTATAAGTAGGTCACATATGAGAGTGAAATTGGATCACTTTCTACCCCATTCCTAAATGTAGGTTCTAAAGATTAGAGATTTAGATATAAGATCTATAATAATAAATTATATATTAGAAAATATTGAAAATATATTCCATGACATCAATGATAAAGATGTTTTTAGAGATTTTATCCTTTAGTAAATAAATCAAGTTAAAATTTATTATTTCCCCCTCAAATTAAAAAGCTTTCATACAACAAAAGAAAATATAAGTAGCTTAAGATCACATTTTACTGAATGGCAGAAAATATTCATATATTACATAATGACAAAGGGTTAACATTTAAGTTGTATAAAATCTATATGATTCAACAATAAAAAAACAAAGAACCTAATTAATAAATGGACAACAGATCTGAATAAACAATTAACCAAAAAGGATATCCACACAGACAACAGATTAATGAAAATGTTCACCATTGCTTCCAATAATAGCTGCAAGTTAAAGCCACAATGACATAGCATCTCACAACTATGAGAATGCTGTAAATTTAAAAGATCTCCAACAATAAGTGCTAGAGAAGATGCGAGTAAAAGGAGCCCTGTGAATTTGTTGGCAGGAATGTAAACTGTTGCAGCCATTGTGAAAAATGATATGGACTTTATATTGAAGGAAACACAATGGAATATGGCGGTGGTCCTCAGATGCTTTGGTGATGAGTATACTATGGTAATAATGCTTGAAAGTTGAGAATCCTATGCTCACCCCCCAAAAAAAAATGTAAATCAATATTACCTCAACAATTAAAATGTAATATCAAAACTAAAAAAATGTAAACTAAAAATTGATCTATTATATTCCCTAGAAATCCCACTCTAGAGGCTTCTGTAAAAAGAACATAAGAACATTAATTCAAAACCTTCTGCTCTACAATGGTTATTGCAGCTTTATTTATAATAACTAGGCCATGAAAAAAACCTAAGTACCACTGATAGAGGGATAGATCATGAAAACATGGCATAGCCACACAATGGAATATTATTCAGACATAAGAAAAGATTAAAGATTTCCATTTAAAATAAAAGAAAGAGCTTAAGGGAATTATGTGTAGTACAGCAGATCAAATGACAAAACAAAAATTGTTCTTTTATGTGTGATGATTCGATAAACAAAATACTTATTAAAGTTATAAGACAGTAATAAATGAAGTAAGGTCTCTGAAGGGAGGAGGAAGAAGGGCTAAAGAGGTGTCAAACATGGAGAATATTTTTTTAAAAAATGAATTAGAATTACCACATAATCATCTCAACAGTTGCAGTAAATTACTTAAAGAAATCAGTGTTTGAAATTTATTAGAATTATTTAATCAAGAATTTGCCCTACAAATTTGGAAATTTTACAAACTGTTTTACAATAGAGATATATGAGATTGAAGGAAAGCGAGAGATAAAATTTTAACTTATACAGTACTTTTGTTAATTTATTTGGGATATCATTATTGAATATTTAAATTACTGAATAGCAAAAAAAAAAACCATTATTATTGGGGGAATACCTTATAAACTCTTCAATACCTTATCTAGATGTATAAGTTTAGGTAGCTTAAATCTCAGTCTCTTCTGGGCCCTTCCCAGTGGTGGTGGTGCAATGGGTTAGGCCACAGCACTGCAAGCAAGCCACAACCACTTCAGTGCCAGCACGATCCCCACCCCAGAGGAGCTCCACATGGCAAGGCAGACCTCTCCTGACCAGTCAGCTATTCCCCTCAGCAGTGTAATTTGTCGATCTGCCTGTTCTACTCCTTACTCTATCTCTGGTGAATCCTCTCACCCACCTGCTACTCTGGCCTGTACCCAAGTTCTATATTAATAAATAAATAAATCTTAAAAAATATATCAGTCTTCTCAAATATTAATTATGGAGAATAAATGGAGGTAGCTTGATAAGATCATAGTAAGAATTAAGGGTATTACTACCTACATCACATTTCACTGTGTTAGCTACAGTAGACTAAATTTGCTATAAAGATTGTACATGCAGGGTCATAGCTAAAATCATAGTCAATTCCATTCCCAAGCCAATACTCTCTATTCATAGCTTCATTATATTATTAAAGAGTATATATTGAAAACCACTAATGTCTTTTCCTTTTCACCCTTCTGTGTGACATTCACTTTCTTCAACCAGAGGTACTCTATAATAAGACAAAAATTGTGTTTAGCTTTTTATTTTACAATTATTTCTTGAGACATATTTCAGAGGTTAGTTGTGAGGACAATAATTTTACATGGAAGCTTCAAAATATGAAAAGCGTTTTTGCAATTCCACTTATTATTTAGAAATATTTTTTTTTCTTTTTCCAAAAGTTTATTTTTACATCATTTTGCACATTTTTTTCCCATCTTGATTGTAATCCCCGCGGGTTTCCCATCACCAAATCACCCGTGTGCCACCACCAAAGTCCCATGCATTTCCCTCCCACCCCCCCATTTTTTATCACATTCCCCACTCCACCCCCACAAAATGTCTCTGGTATATGGTTGTTCATTATTTATGATATTTTCTCGCCTGGTCCATTATACTCCTGCTATGAATGAAACCATCCGGTATTTTTCTTTCTCTTTCTGGCTTATCTCACTAAGCATGATCTTTTCCAGCTCCATCCAAGTTGCTGCAAA
>NW_004567113.1:557512-563621 GCF_000260355.1 Condylura cristata
AGTCAGGGGACTCTTGTGTTGTTCAGCCTTTTCTAGTAACATGTTGAGGCCGTTTCTGGAAGGTGTCTATTGATCTTTGTAGCCTTTGGATGTCCCGGGTTCCCTCTATGCTTGGTGTGCCCGTGGTAGTTATGATGAATTAGTTGTGTTGTAGTTCTCCCTGGACCTGGGCCTTTGGTGAGTTGGTGACTGGCTTTGTTTACACTCTAAGTACTGAGAGCTCCCAAGTCTTCTTGGGGCCTCTGTTGTGGGGGGTGGGATCTCCCCTTCCCCACAAGCGTGCAGGGGAGTGCCTGAAAGCTGAATTCCTCCTGGCTGAGCAGTCTGCCAGTCCTCCCTTTGAGCTTTCAGGGTTTTTTTTGTTTAGTCCAAATATTCCCACCCAGAACAGTGCCTCCCCCCTGCCTGAGGTCCTTTCACAGAGCCCAGCTGTATCTGTTTAACTCCAGGGTTTTACTACAGTTTTTATTGGGTAGATGTGTTAAGCAGGTAGACCCCTGAGCAAGTCTCCCTGTTTGAGGCACTTCCAGGCCTCTCTATGTTAAATGTGCCCCTGCAAGTTTGTTAAAATTGCTGCATTATCCTAGGGTTGGGCCTGTGGTTGGGTCCCGCCCCCCGCAGCAGCTTGGGATCCACTCACCTAGCTGTGTTGTCTCAGTTTATATCCATGGCTTTGTTGGGGCTGCTGAGGCAAAGGTCAGCAACAGGTCTGTGGCTTATCCTCAGCTCTCTTGTTCTGAGCTGCTGCCTTTTCCCATGATTTGGTTTCCCCTCCCTGGCTGAATTTTCTCTGTTTATCTCCAGGGTTGTAGCAGGGCTGGGACAAAAGGCTGAGGAGCAGCCCCAGCTGCTGCCTCAGGCATTTTTCCCTCTGCAGGTTTCCTGCCATCAGCTTAGATGTTTAAAGGAGCAGAGAGAGTTGGAAGCTGCTGGCATTTGGATCAGTTCCTGCATGTGCGGCTTCCCTTATGGGGACACCCCAATCGTTGGGGGATGTGTGTATTTTCCTTCTAGTGAGTCCAGGGCGTTCTCATTTGGTTTGAAACTCGTAGCATGAAAGTCTATAGTCCGTTTTTGTATAATCCCGTGCGAGTTTGGATGAAGTCGTCTAGGCGTCTTTATTCTACCACCATCTTGCTGGTTCCCGAGCTGGTGGAGCTGATCAGTTGCTTTGCGCGGTGCCCAGGTGCTTTGGATCGGGTCTGCAGTTTCAGTGGTTTTTCTCTCACCCAGGTATTGAGGATCAGATTTGCAGTCTTTCTGCAGCCTGGGCTTCACTCACTGAGCTCAGCTATCCAGCTTTACCTCCAGGGTTTAGCGTGGGGCAAAGCGGCTCCTGCAGCCCCCGGAACTTCCAGGAGCCCAGGTCTTCCCGGGAGTTTCCTTCTGGGAACTCCCCAATCGCCGATTCCCCCTCAGTTATCTACCTTCTAGTGAGTCCAGGGTGTTTTCGTTTGGGTTGAAACTTGCAGTAAGTGAGTATATATTCTGTTTTCAGTCCTCAATTCCTATGCAGGCTTGGACAAGGTGATCTCGGCGTATTTACTCTGCCGCCATCTTTCCGGAAGTCTAGAAATAATTTTTTTTTTTTTTTTTAAAGATTTATTTATTTATTCATACAGAACTGGGGTACAGGCCAGAGGCTCAGGGGCGGTGAGAGGCTTCACCAGAGACAGAGTGGGGAGCAGAACAGGCAGATCGACGAAGTACACTGCTGAGGGGAGCAGCGGGCGGGTCAGGAGAGGTCTGGCTCGCCATGTGGTCTCCTCCGGGGCAGGCGGCAGGCGGGAATCGAACTCATGCGGAAGTGGCTTCAGATTCTCAGTGCTGTGCTTTAACCCGCTGCGCCACCAGGGAGGGCCTAGAAATAATTTTTTTAGCAGAATGTGTGTATTAAAAAGCTATTCCTAAATAATAAATTCAAAGTCTTAGTAGCATACAACAAAAACTTATATATTAATTACAATTTCCAAGTCAGTTAGACAATGTTACTTTAGGTCATACATTTGCTTTGTGCTGCTATTTAACTGGAGTGACTCTTGGGATCACCATGATAGCCAGAACATGATCTTCTCATAAAAACTATAGGAAAGACAGTAGGAAAATTGCATGATAAGAGAATATTCCTACTACACTGGCCTGGAAAACTCCCTGTAATTTTAAGAAAGGAAGAACTGAGAGATTATATAATAGATTAAGGAAATTGAGATTTAAGTGTGAAGTTATGCTATGCTCTTCCTCACTATGTATGAATGCTAGTACGATTGAGTTGGGTAGTAGTTATGGAATAAATAGAGACTTGGGCTTACAAATCTCAGACATATTTGGATATTGAACCATCCTTTTCTCTCTGGGGTAAATCCCACTTAGACATAGTGTACAGTCTTTTTAAAGCATTGTTGGATTGGGTTTCTAAGATTTTATTAGGAGTTTAACATGTGTGTTCACTAGTTACGTTGAACTATAGTTTTCCTTTTTTGTGTTGTCTTTGTTTTGGTTTTAATACGTTTGCCTCATAAGTATATATTTGATAGTATTTCTTCTTTCTAAATTTTGGAAAGAATTTGAACAAGACAGGTTCATCTTTGAGCATTTGGTAGAACACACCTATGAAACCCTCTGGTCTTGGATTTTTTTTTAAGAGTTTTGATTATTGTTTCAATTTCAACACTAACTTGAAAGGAAAACTGCATTTTTGTTTATTATAGCACTTTTTATATTAGTCAAGATATGAGGACATCTTAAATTCCCCCAAACAGAGGAATGGATCAGGAAGGTGTATTACGTATACACAGTGTATTAAAAAAGATAAACTCATGCCATTTGCAGCAACATGGGTGGAGCTGGAAGGGACTATGCTCAGTGAAATATGTCATACGCAGAAAGATAATTTCACTTATATTTGGAATATGGACAAACAGAGAAAAGGGTTAGAAAAAACAAATCTTGAAAGCTGATCATAGACCAGGGACACCCAGAAGGGGAGGTGAGAGAGAAGGAAGGAGAGGAGAAGATGTGGGGAAGATGAAGAGCACAGAATACTATGGAGATGGACTATAAGTGTTTTACTGTTGGAATAACTTAGGTGATAACACTTGAGAAATTATATACCATCCAAAAATTTCTAAAATGATGTAAGAAAAGCCCACTTCTTAAAAAAATATATTTTTTTAAAGAAGGCAATCCCAGAGTTGATTTAGTATGAATTTCACTTCATACCTGAAAGCTTGGCAAAGTAATACAGTAATATACTTCTTCTTACTGTGTAGCACTATCTTTAAGTAGAGAAGTCTAATCAGTTATAGACTAATAGGAGACAAACCCACAGTAGCTATTTTGAGCTAAATAATGCACTTAGTTGTTAATATTGTAAAGGAAAAAGAGAGTATTAAAATATTTTGGTTGTAATAACTTAGGAAATTCCACTCTCTTTGGGCTTTAGTAAAGAAAACAATAAACTTGGAATTATTAGATCTTGAAAAGCTGGATATAGCTTTTGATGCTAGAATTCACACCTCTGAAGAGAGAGATAATTCTCTCAGGAGCTCAAAAAAATTTTTTGGGCCTGTGGTACAGACCTTTGGGGCCATGACAATAGTAAAAATAAATTTAAAAAGAATTTCAATTGAGTAATTGTATAAAACTCAATATTCTTCTGATTAAAATCCTTATTCCATTACCTTCAGTCTCTCCTTTTATTTTATCACTTCATAATGTATAGAAACTTGTTAGATTCTTGACTAGACATTTTAAAAATTTTTTAAAGATTTATTTATGCATGCAGAACTTGGGTACAGGATAGAAGTGCAAGGGCAGTGAGAGGATTCACCAGAGACAAAACGGGAGCAGAAGAGGCAGATCCTGGAAATATATGACTGAGGGGAGCAGCGGGTGGGTCAAGAGAGGTCTGCTATGCCATGTGGATCGCCTCAGGGGTGGGGATAAAACTCATGCTGAAGTGGCTTTATCTTCTTAGTGCTGTGCTTTAACCTGCTGCCCCACCAGAGAGGGCCCTCTTGACTAGACTTTTAAAGTTGATGTTTGTATTTTGGTTAGTTTGCTCATTAGTATATCATTCACCTAAGCATTGGTAGAAGAACATTATCACCATAGGTCTATGAATAAAATTAAAAGATTTATGGCAAATGATTTCTGTCTCCTGAAGTTTGGATTGATCACAGTGTACTTACATCATTCGTGAATTTCCATTGCATTTTAATGCTTCTCTACATTTTTCATTTAATTTTCAAATGTTGTTGGTTTCGAAAATGGGTTTGATATAAAACAGCTAGAACAGGTGCTCCCGGATGCCATTTTCATCAAAGCAGGGGATAGTGAAGGCAGCTGCTAGAAAAAAAATACAATATGATCATTCAGAATCTGGTAGCCTGCTTTTGTATGAATATGAATGCCTTACAGTACTTATATAGGTTGCAAGAAGAATGTATTTCTGCACTTTTATTTCAGGTCTCCTTTTTTTAAATAAAGATTTATGTATTTATTTATGCATACAGAAATGGGGTACAGGCCAGAGGTGCAGGGGCAGTGAGAGGATTCACCAGAGACAGAGTGGGTAACAGAGCAGGATGACTGATGAAGTACACTGCTGAGGAGAGCAGCGGGAGTGTCAGAAAAGGTTTGCCACACCATGTGGCTCACCTCTGGGTTGGGGGATCAAACGCATGGTGCAGTTGCTTTACCTTCTTAGTGCTGTGCTTTAACCCACTGCACCATCAGGGAGGGCTCTATTTAGCTCTTTTTAATTAACCTGCATAAAAATCAGAAGTAAATAACTTCACATCGAGATAGTCTTATATTTACTCTTTCACTGTTAATATAAATTTGCACTTTAATGACTTTGAAAATAAAATCTACCCTAACTTTGAGGATGACATATTTAAAATGTATAAGAGCAAAATTACTCATATTCTAAATAGTGTCTGAAACTTAAATTATGCTACATTTGTGGTATCCACAATGTAGAGATGTCTTCTATGTTTCAGATCAACTGGTGATTATTTTATAGCTTATCTGAGGATTAAAAGAGAAATGTTAAAAGTGTTATGGAAATGACTAGTCAAGATCTTTGGTTCCATCATTTAAATCATTGATGTAAAGTGGTTACATATTCAATGATAACAATATAGAAAATTATTCTTTGTAAAAATCCCATGGCAAAAGCATGGCATGTATAAAGTGACCTCAAATACCTAATAATTTTACTTGTGGGTTGCATGTATTGAGGAGGAGTAAAACTTGGTGTAATTAAATGTTTAAGAATTCACCTCTTTTCAAAATTACCTGAAATGTGAATGAGAACTAGTACTGGGTTCATTTTCTGATTTCACTGACATGGTTAACAGTCATCTTTTGGCCAGTTTATAATGCTAAACTTTTGAGTATCAACTCATCATTCTATACAAAAAGTATATGCTAATGGGCCTTCTGTTGGAATGATTTGTGACAAAAAATATCTAGATAATGCTATTACAAATGTCTGGGGGAGGAAGTATATTGCCAACAGATTAATTTAGAATATAGTAACTCAGTAATATTTAGTATCATCAACACAAATACACAAGACACCAATATGGAAAACTTTAACAGTTCATATATGTTAAAATCAGATTGAAACAAAATTAAAAACAAACAAACAAAAAAAGCCCACTGATGTAAGGAGTAAAAATAAGGGAGATAATGGGAAGTAATCACATGTTTGTAAAACTATGAATGATGGGTAATTGCACTAAGATTCAGTACCTACTCTAGAAGGAACTGCTGCTTCTCCAAAGAAGAAGCAGAGCTATCATGTAAGAGGAACCCTTTTATTATTATTATTTTATAACAGTTTATTTTTACATCATTTTGTACATTTTTTCCCATCTCGGGTTGCTGAGTAATATTCCACTGTATATATGTACCAACTCTTTTTTATCCAGTCATCTACTTTTGGGCATTTGGGCTGCTTCCATGTTTTTCCAACTGCAAACAAAGCAGCAATAAACAAAAGGGTACAGTATCTTTTTCAATCAGTGTTTTTGTGTCTTTTGGGTAGATACCTAGGAGTGGGATTGCTGGGTCATAGGGAAGCTCCATGTTTAGCAGTTAG
>NW_004567113.1:565491-566856 GCF_000260355.1 Condylura cristata
GATTCTGTTAGCTAAGATTTTGTTGAGGATTTTTGCATCGGTGTTCATTAGGGAGATTGGTCTGAAGTTTTCTTTTTTTTGTATTTTCTTTGTTAGGTTTTGGTATTAGTGTGATGTTGGCTTCGTAGAACGTTTGTGATAGTTTTCCTTCCTTTTCAATTTTTTGGATGAGTCTGTGAATGTTTGTTAAAATTCATTTGTCAATTTATCTGGTCCTGGACTTTTATTTTTGGGGAGGGTTTTGATTACTTGTACTTGTTCTATTTCCTTGCTTGTGATTGATCTGTTTAGCTGTTCTATTTCTCCTTTATCTAGCTTTGAGTGGTTGTAGAGTTGTAGGAATTTGTTGATTTCTGTTAAATTGTCCAATTTGTTTGCATATAGTTGCTCATAGTATTCTCTGATTATTCTTTTGATTTCTGCTGGGTCTGTTTTGATTTCTCCTCTTTCGTTAATGTTTCTGTTTATTTGTGCTTTCTCTTGTTTGTGCTTTGTGAGTCTGGCTAGTGGCCTGTCTATCTTGTTTATTTTTTCAAAGAACCAACTTTTGGTTTCATTGATTTTTTGGACTGTTTTCCTGATTTCCATTTCATTTATTTCTGATTTGACTTTTATTATTTCTTGTCTTCTGCTGGCTTTTGGGTTATTTTGTTGTTCTTTTCCCAACTCTTTAAGGTGGGTCATTAGTTTGTTTCTTTCAGCTATTTCTGTTTCTTTATTTGAGCTTGTATTGCTATATATTTTCCTCTTATAACTGCCTTTAATGTGTCCCATATGTTTTGGAGACTTGTGTCGTCATTGTCATTCTTCTCCAAGTATTTTCTAATTTCATCTTTGATCTCCTCATTGATCCAATGGCCTTTCAGTAGTGTGGATTTTAGTCTCCACGTGGTAGGTGGGTTTCTTGCCTTCTTCATATGGTTTATTTCTAGCTTGATTCCTTTGTGGTTGGAGAAAATATTCGGTATGATTCGATCTTAGTGTATTTATTGATGTTTATCTTGTGACCCAGAATGTGGTCGATCCTAGAGAATGATCCATGTGGATTTGAGAAAAATGTGTACTCAGATTTTCTGGGGTGCAGTGTTCTATAGATGTCCACTAGACCCATGTTGTCCAGGTCTTTGTTCAGAGCTTTAGTGTCTTTACTTATTTTTTGTCTTGTTGATCTGTCCATTGTTGAGAGTGGCGTGTTGAAGTCTCCTACTATGTATGTTTTCTCTCCGGTATATATTTTCATCGATGACAGTAGTTTGCTAATATATTTTGGTGCTCCTTCATTTGGTGCATATATGTTGATGATTGTTATTTCTTCTTGTTGTATTGTCCCCTTAATCATAATGTAGTGGCCTTCTGTATCTCTTT
>NW_004567113.1:567239-579763 GCF_000260355.1 Condylura cristata
TCTGTTGGATTTGGTTTGAGGACTTCTTGTAGTAGTTTTTGGAGTGGGGGTTTAGTCTTGACGAAATTGTAGAGTTTCTGTTTGTCTGAGAATGTCCTTATTCTTTCTTCATAAAGGAAGGAGACCTTCGCAGGGTAGAGTATTCTTGTTGGCATTTAATGCTTTGGAGTTTGTTGAGAATATCCCTCCACTCTCTTCTTGCCCGGAGTGTTCCTTCAGAGAAGTCTGATGTCATCCGGATCAGTTTCCCTTTGTAGGTTATTTGTTTCTTCCCTCTTGTTATTCTCATTATCTTTTCTTTATCTTGCAATCTTAGAATCTTTATTATAATATGTCTACTGTTCTTTTCCTCTCATCATGGTAGTTTGGGGTTCGTCTTGCTTCTTGGATTTCTTCTTTCATCTTCGTCTTCAAATTAGTGTTCTCTTCTATTATCTCTGTGAACATTTTCTCTATTCTTTGGCCTTTCTCTTCGCCTTCTGGGATACCTATAACTCGGATATTTCCTTTCCTAATGGTGGAAGATAGCTCTTGAAGTGTTTCTTCATTCCTTTTCCTTTTTACTTCTCTTTCTTTTCCTTTTTTAATTCTCTTTGTTTCTGTATCTTCGAGGGTGCTGATTCGTTCTTCCAATTCATCCATTCTGTTTTCATAACTTTTCCCAGCATTCTTTATCTCTTCTAGGGGCCTTTTCTTCGCCTGCATTTCTTCTATTTCCTTTTTTAATGTCTCATTTTCTTTCTTCAGTTCGCTGATTGCTTGTCTTATATCTTTTCATTTCTTTCATTCATTTCCTTGTTTGCATTCTTCAACTCATGGATGGCTTGCCTCATTTCATTTTGTTTGTTTATCATGATGATACTGAATTCTTTATCTGGTAGGTTGAACAGTTCTTCTATTTTTTTGGTGGTTTGTGTTGACTGATCATTTTGTGTTGAATTTTCCACCTGTGGACTTGCTGGACTATTTGTTTGTCTCCTTTTCACTGTTGTGTATTTTCTAATACTTTTTATTCGCTGAGATGCTGTGTTGCTATTATTGACTGGCATTTTTTTTTTTTTTATGTTCTTTCTGGAATAGCTGAGGGACTTCCAGACACTTCAGTTGTGGAGGGTATTCTGAGTTGTGTTGTTTTTTCCCAGCCCCCACTGTGTGTAATTGTGTCTGTTGTCTCAGCTGGTAACAGTCAGGGGACTCTTGTGTAGTTCAGCCTCTTCTAGTAACACGTTGAGGCCGTGTTTCTGGAAGGTGTCTGTTGGTTTTTGTAGACTTCGGATGTCCCAGGTTCCTTCTGTGCTTGGTGTGTCCGTGATGGTTATGATGAATTAGAAGTGTTGTAGGTCTCCCTGGAGCTGGGCCTTTGGCTGAGTCGGTGGCTGGCTTTGTTTACACTCTTAAGTACTGTGAGCTTTTCTGGCTCCCAAGTCTTTGGGCTTCTGTTGTTTGGGTGGGATCTCCCCGTCCCCACCAGAATCCAGGGTGTGCCAGAGGGCTGAAATCCTCCCAGCTGAGCAGGCTGCCATTTCTCCCTCTGAGCTCTCAGGGTGGTTCTTTTTGTTTAGTTCAAATAGTCCTTCCCTGAGCAGTGCCTCCCCGCAGGCTGAGGTCCTTTCACATAGCCCAGCTGTAGCTCTTTAACTCCAGGGTTTTACCACAGTTTTTGTGGGTAGATTTGGTAAGCAGGTAGATCCCTTAGCAAGTATCCCCATTTGAGGCACTTCCTAGGGCCTCTCTATGTTGAATGTGGCCTTGCAAGATTGCTAAAATTGTTGCATTATCGTAGGGTTGGGCCTGTGGTTGGGTCCTGTCTAACTGTTTTGTTTTTTTTTCCCCTCTCTTTAACTCAGGGGCTTTGTGAGTCTTTTGACCACACCTTAAGAATGGCCCCAAGATCTGACCAAATCCTAATGTTGCCTAGTCTCAGATCTCTGTAGTGGGGGCAGGAGATGTGGGTAGGGCTAGAGTTCCTCTTCTAGGCCTCCCGGGCTCTAAGCAGAGCAGTTTTTTGGTTTTTGTTTGTGTGTTCCCTCCCCCCCAACCCATCCCCCACACCCGCAGCAGCTTGGGATCCACTCACCTAGCTGTGTTGTCTCAGTTTATATCCAGGTCTCTGTCAGGGCTGCTGGGGCAAAGGATGGCAACATATCTGTGGCTGCTGGGGCAAAGGTCATCAACACTTCTATCCTTGGGTCTCTGGTTCCGAGCTGCAGCCTTTTCCCACAATTTGGTTTCCTCTCCCTAGGTGAATTGTCTCAGTTTACTTCCAGTGTTGTAGCAGGGCTGGGACAAAAGGCTGTGAGCAGCCACAGCTGCTGCCTCAGGTAATTTTCCTCTGCAGTGCTTCCTGACATCTGGGCTCCTAGATTTTTAAAGGAGCCGAAGGAGTAGGAAGCTGAAGTTCCCTGATCAGATTTGCAGGGTTCAGCTAATCCTGCCTGTACAGCTTCCTTTATGGGAACTCCCCAATCGCCAATTCTCCCTCTGTTATCTTCCTTCTAGTGAGTCCAGGGCGTTCTCATTTGGGTTTTAAGTCGTAGCATTTAAGTCTATTGTCCGTTTTTTTTTTGTTGTTGTTGTTATGCTTTATTTATTTATTTATTCGTACAGAACTGGGATATAGGCCAGAGATGCAGAGGGTGAGAGGATTCACCAGAGACAGAGAAGGGGAGTAGAACAGGCAGATCGATGAAGTACACTGCTGAGGGGAGCAGTGGGCGGGTCAGGAGAGGTCTGCCATGCCATGTGTTGACCTCCAGGGCAGGCGGGGCTGAACTCATGCAGAAGTGGCTTAAGCTTCTTAGTGCTGTGCTTTAACCTGCTGTGCCACCAGTGAGGGCCCCTATTGTCCGTTTTTATACAATCCCTTGCGAGTTTGGATGTAGTCTTCTTGGTATCTTTATTCTGCCACCATCTTGCCGGTTCCCCCTGTGTCTCTTTTAACCTTTTTTAGTTTAAAGTCTATTTTTTCTGATATAAGTATAGCAGTTCCAGCCTTCTTCTTCTTTTTTTTAAAGATTTATTTATTTGGCCCTCCCTGGTGGCGCAGCAGGTTAAAGCACAGCACAAAGAAGCTTAAACCACTTACGCATGAGTTCAATTCCCGCCTGCCCCAGAGGAGATCCACATGGCTCGGCAGACCTCTCCTGACCCGCCCACTGCTCCCCTCAGCAGTGTACTTCGTCAATCTGCCTGTTCTGCTCCCTACTCTGTCTCTGGTGAATCCTCTCACCCACCGCGTCTCTGGCCTGTACCCCAGTTCTGTATGAATAAATAAATCAATCTTTAAAAAAAAAAAAAGATTTATTTATTTATTCATACAGAACTGGGGTACAAGCCAGAGATGCGGAGGGTGAGAGACTTCACCAGAGACAGATTGGGGAGCAGAACAGACAGATTGATGAAGTGAAGTACACTGCTGAGGGGAGCAGTGGGCGGGTCAGGAGAGGTCTGCCATGCCAAGTGGTCACATCCGGGCCAAGTGGGAATCGAACTCATGAGGAAGTGGCTTAAGCTTCTTAGTGCTGTGCTTTAACCCTCTGTGCCCCCAGGGAGTGCCATCCTGCCTTCTTTTATGGTCCATTTGCTTGTAAGTTTGTTTTCCATCCTTTTATTTTCTATCTGTTTTTATCTTTTGTAGTTAGATGTGTTTCCTATAGACAGCAGAAGGTTAGGTTCTTTTTTTTTTTTTTTTTAAGATTTTTATTTATTTCTGCATCAGAACTGGGGTACAGGCTATAGATGTAGGGGCGATGAGAGGGTTCACCATAGACAGATTGGGGAGCAGAACAGGCAGATCGTCGAAGTACACTGCTCAAGGAGCAGAGGGAGGGCCAGGAGAGCTCTGCCATGCCATGTGGATCACCTTTGCGGCAGGCAGGGATTGAACTCATATGGAAGTTGCTTTAGCTTCTTAGTGCTGTGCTCTCATCTGCTGCACCACCAGGGAGTGCTGGGTTTTTTGTTTTTTTTTTTTTAAACCATCCTGCAACTCTATGCCTTTTTATCGATCCGTTTATGTCATTTACCTTTAGAGATTTTATTGATATATGGGCACATATATTTGTCTTTTTTTTTTTTTTGGTCCTTTTATATTTTTATTGCTTGTTCTTGTTCATTCTTCTGTTGGATTTGGTTTCATGGCTTTTTGTATTTTTTGGAGTGTGTTTTTATTCATGACAAAATTTTTGTTGTCTGAAAATGTCCTTATTTTTTTCTTTGTAAAGGAAGGAGAGTTTCACAGGTTAGAGTATTCTTGTTTGGCATTTTATGCTTTGGAGTTTGTTGAGTATTTTACTCCACTCTCTTCTTGCCCGTAGTGTTTCTTCAGAGAAGTCTGATGTCAGCCTGATCTGTTCCCTTTATAGGTTATTTGTTTCTTCCCTCTTGTCATTCTCATTATCTTTTTCTATTCTTCTATTCTTGGTAGTTTTACTTGATGTGTCTTGCTGTATTTCTCCTATCGTCATAGTGGTTTGGTGGCCTT
Source organism: Condylura cristata (assembly GCF_000260355.1). Taxonomy (NCBI): domain Eukaryota; kingdom Metazoa; phylum Chordata; class Mammalia; order Eulipotyphla; family Talpidae; genus Condylura; species Condylura cristata. The sequence continues at coordinate 571,723 of NW_004567113.1, forward strand.
GCTTTTTGGATGTCTACTACATCTCCTTCATATTAGGAAGTTCTCTTCTATTATCTCTGTGGATGTTTTCTTGATTCCTTGGCCTTTCTCTTCACCTTCTGGGATACCTATAATTCTGATGTTTCCTTTCCTAAATGTGTCAGATAACTCTTGAAGCGTTTCTTCATTCCTTTTCCTTTTTACTTCTCTTTCTTTTTCTCATTTAATTCTCTTTATTTCTGTTCTTCAAGGGTGCTGATTTGTTCTTCCATTTCATCTATTTTGTTTTGATTACTTTTCCCAGCATTTTTTATCTCTTCTAGTGACCTTTTCATCTCCTGGATTTCTTCTATATCCTTTGTAATGTATTATTTATTTTCTTTCTTCAATTCATTGATTTCTTGTCTCATATATTTATTTTTTTCTTTTACATTTCTTTCATTTGTTTCATTCATTTCTTTGTTTGCATTCTTCAACTCCTTGATGGCTTGCCTCATCATTTTTTCCCTTCTTATCTTCTTTTTGTTTGTTTATCATGATGATTTTGAATTCTCTATCTGGTAGGATGAGCTGTTCTTCAATTTTTTGGTTCTTTCTGGTATCTGATCTTTTTGTGGTGAATTTTTTCCCTGTGGACTTGCTTAAGTATATTTTGGTCTTTTTTTCCCTTATCATGTATTTTCTAATCCTTTTTATTCATTGAGACATGTCTCAATGTTCTTTCTGGGATGGCAGATTGACTTCCAGACACTTCAGTTATGGATGGTATTCTGAGCCTGTTTTGTTTCAATATCTCCTGTTTTTCCAGCCCCACTGTGTGGAATGGTTTCTGTCCTCTAAGCCATTAACAGTCAGGGGTCTCGTGGTGTTCAGCTTCTTCCAGTAACCTGTTGATTCCTTGTCTCTGGAATTTGCCTGTTGATCTTTGTAGCCTTCTGGTGTCCCAGGTTTCCTCTATGCTTGGATGTTCCCTTGGGGTGTGGAGTGTGTTAGAAGTGTTGTAGGTCTCCCTGCATCTTTGCCTGTGGTTGAGCCAGTTACTGGTTTTGTTAACTTTCTGAGCACCGTGAATCTTTCTGGCTCACAAGTCTTCAGGTTTCTGCTGTTGGGGTGGGTATTCAGGGATGCAGAGGGTGCCAGAAGGGCTGCAAGCCTCACAGCTGTGCAGGCTGTCAGTCCTTCTTCAGTGCTTCCAGGGCTCCTTGTGCCCACTCCAAGAAATCTTTCCCTGAGCAGTCTTTCCCCACTACTTAGGGCCCACTCACAGAGCTGAGTTGTCTGCCTTTAACTCCAGGGGTTTACTGCTGTGGGTAGATATGGTAAGCAGGTAGACCCATAGGAAGTCTCCCATCTGTGACACTTCCTAGGTCCTCCCTATGCTAGGATGTGCCCATTCAGGGTCAAGGGAATGTTAAAATTGTTTCAGCTTCCCAGGGTTGGACCAATGGTTGAATCCGTCTGATTTTTTTCCCCCCTTTTACCTGAGGGCCTGGCCTTAATGGCCTTAATGCCACACAACTACTGTGGGGGTGGGGGATGCAGGGAGTGCTGGGAGCACTGGAAGGGCTACAAGTTTCCTAGCTGCCCCAATCACTAGTTATTCCTCCTCACTCCCAGGGCTCGATGTGCCCAGTCTGAATGGTTTTCCCCGCAGTTTGGGTTCCACTCAACGAGCTCAGTTGTCTCTCTTTACCTCCTGGGCCTTAGCGGGGACCAAAGAGCAGCAAGCCTCAAATCTGAGGCAATTACTATGGCTTTGGCACCTAGGCACTCCAGGATCAAAGCTACAGCCCCTCCCTATATCTTTGGTTCCACCCACTGAGCTGAGCAGTCTCTCTTCATCTCCAGAGCTTTAGTGGGGCCAAAGAGTAGCAAGCCTTCTCTCTGAGGCACTTCCTATTGCCTGGGTTCCTGGGCACTCCCAGATCAGAGCTACAGTTTTTCACCACAGCTTGAGTTCCACTCACCGAGCTGAGTTATCTGTCTTTATCTCCAGGGCTTTAATGGGGCTGAAGAGCAGCAAGCCTCCTGTTCGTGGTACTTCCTAGCACCTGGGCACCTGGGCGCTGCTTGATCAGAGCTTGATAGATTGAAGCTCCCTTATTAGTGCTCCCCAATCACTGACTCTCCCTCAGTTATCTTCCTTCTAGTGAGTCCAGGGTGCTCTCATTTGGGTTGAAACTCGTACTATTTAAGTCTACAGTTCTATTTTTAGTCATATATACCTGTGGGAGCTTGGGCATAGTGATTTCAACATCTTCACTCTGCCTCCATCTTGCCAGTTCCCATCTCATTGTGGTTTTAATTTGCATCTCCCTTACTACAAGTGATGTTGAACCTTTTTTCATATCTGTTGGCTAACTGCATTTCCTCTTTGGAGAAGTGTCTCTTTAGTTATTCTGCCCATTTTGATGGGTTTTTCATTTTAATTTTTTAGTTTCATTAGTTCTTTATATGTCTTTGTGATCAGTCCTTTACTATTAGTATTGTGTGTAAAAATTTTCTCCCAATCAGGAGGTGTCTCTTCAGTTCATGTCATGTCTCTCTTGCTATACAGAAACACTTTAACTTGATGTAGTCCCAGTGTTTATACTTTCCTTCACCATCCTTGCTGTGGGTGATGTATATCTAAAGATGATACAGAGGTATATGTTATGTAGTATTTCGTCTACCTTTTCTTCTAGATATTTTATAGTTTTGGTCTGATGTCTAGTTCTTTAATCCATTTTTAGTTGTTTTTGTGCATGGTGTGAGGTAGTGATCTAGCTTCATATTTTTGCACATAGTGGCCCAGTTTTCCCAGCACCATTTGTTGAACAAACTTTCTTTGTTCCATTGTATATTCTTTACTCCTTTGTCAAAGATTAGTTATTCACAAGCCTGTGGTTTTGTATCTCAGTTTTCTATTCAAATCCATTTGTCTGTATGTCTGTTTTTGTTCCAGTAACACGCAGTTTTGATTATTATGGCTTTGTAGTATAGCTTGAGGTCTTGGAGTGTGATGCATCAGTTCTCTTTCATTTTAGTCAGGAGTGCTTCAGCTATTCGAGGTTTTCTGTGGTTCCATGTAAATATCATTAACATTTGTTCTATTTTTTTTTTGAAGAATGTTATTGAGATTTTATTGGAATTGCATTAAATCTGTATATTGTTTTTGGAGGGTGGCCATCCTGATGATGTTAAAGACTTATTTATTTGTGTTTACAGAACTAGGGTACATGCCAGAGATGCAGGGGTAATGAGAGCCTTCAGCAGAGAAAGAGTGGGGATCAGGAAAGGCAAATCGACTTAGTACGCTGCTGAGGGGAGCAGCAGACGTGTCAGGAAAGATCTGCCAGGCCATGAGGATCACCTCTGGGGCTGGGGAATCGAACTTGTACTGAAGTGGCTGTGCCAAGCTTGCAGAACTGCATCCTAACTCATTGCACCACCAGGGAGGGCCCAGAAGGGTGGCAATTTTAATGAAGTTAATTCTTCTAATCCATGAACAAGGGGTGTATTTTCATTTCTTTGTGTCTTCTTGTATTTCTTTGTTCAGGGTTTTATAGTTTTTGTTTGTTTGTTTTGTATAGATATTTGACCTCTTTTGTTAGGTTTATTCCCAAGTATTTGACTTTTTTGGTTTTTATTGTAAAGGAGATTTTTTTTTTTCAGTTCTGATTTGTTGTTTGTGGTTAGGAAGGCTACTGACTTTTGTGTGTTGATTTTATACCTTGTGACCTTGCTACACTGGTTAAATGTTTTGATTAGTTTTTCTATGGATTTTTTAGTGTTTTCTATATAGATTATCATATCATCTGCAAATAAAGATAGTTTTATTTCTTCTTTCTCTATTTGGATTCTGTGTATGTCTTTTTCTGTCTTATCACTCTGACTAGGACTTCCAGTCCTATATGAAGAGTAGTGTAGAGTGTGGACATCCTTGTCTTGTTCCTGATCTTAAAGTAAATGCTTTCGTCTCTTCTCCATTGAGGATAATATTGGCTGTGAGTTTGTCATACATAGCTTTTATCATGTTGAGGTATATTACTTCTATTCCAATAATTTCGAGGTCCTTCAACAAAAATGGATGTTGAATGTTGTCAAATGCATTCTCTGCATCTATTGATATAATTATATGATTTTTAATTTTTGTTGATAATATGTGATGGATTATGGTATTTTATTATTTTATTTTCAGGTGTTGAACCATCCTTGTGCCCTAGTATAAAACCTATTAGGTCATGGTGAATTATTCTTTTAATGCATTGGTATTCTGTTAGCTAAGATTTTACTGAGGATTTTTGCATCAGTATTCATTAAGGAGATTGGTCTTAAGTTTTATTTTTTAGTGCTGCCTTTGTTAGGCTTTTAGTATCAGTGTAATGTTGGCTCCATAGAATATATTTGGTAATCTTCCTTCTTTTTTTTTGAATGTGTTTGTGCAGGATAGGTGCTAGTTCGTTTCTGAATGCTTGGTGAAATTCATTTGTTAATTCATCTGGTCCTGGGCTTTTATTCTGGGGAAGGATTTTTAATTATTGCTTCAATTTCAATGCTTGTAATTGGTCTGTTTAGTTGTTCTATTTCTCCCTTATCTAGCAGTAGATGATTGTAGAGTTGTAGGAATTTGCCTATCTCTTCTAGATTGTAAAACTTGTTTACAAATAATTGTTCATAGTATTCTCTGGTTATTCTTTTGACTTCTGCTTTATCTGTTGTGATTTCACCTCTTTCACTTATGATTCGCTATTTGTGCTTTCTCCTGTTTTTTGGAGTAAGAGTTAAGTTATGCCAAAATTGTGACGTTTCTGTTTGTCTGAGAATGTACTTATTCTTTCTTCATAGAGAAAGGAGAGGTACAGAGGGTAAAGTATTCTTGATTGGCATTTGATATTCTAGAGTTTGTTGAACATGTCCTTCCACTCTCTTCTTGCCCTTAGTGTTTCTTTGGAGATGTCTGATGTCAGCTGGATTGATTTTCTTTTATATGTTATTTGTTTCTTCCCTCTTTCCAGTCTCATTTTTTTCTTGTCTTGGATTCTAGGGACCTTAACTATTATGTGTCTTGCTGTGTTTCTACTTTCATCATGGTAGTTTGGTGTTCTTCTTGCTTCTTGTGTGTCTATTTTCGTATCCTTCGTCACACTTGGGAAGTTCTCTTCAATTATCTCAGAATATGTTCTTGATTCCTTGGCCTTTCTCCTCACCTTCTGGGAGAATTATAACTCTGATGTTTCCTTTTCTCATTATCTCAGAGTGTTTATTCATTCTTTTCCCTTTTAACTTCTCTTTCTTTTTTGATTTTCTTCATTTCTTTGTCTTCAAGGGTGCTGATTCATTTTTCCATTTCATCTATTATTTTTTCACTGCTTTCCCCACAATTCTTTATCTCCTCCTATTTAATTTTTTAGTTTATTTAGTTTTTTAATCTCCTGTATTCCTTTTTTTGTTTCCTTTTCTAAGGTCTCATTTTCAGTCTTCAGTTCTTTATTTATCTCATATCATTTTTTTTTTCCTTTTCATCTTCTTTATGTTTTTTAATCATGACTGGGAAATATTGACAAGGACCAGGTCTCACCTCTGTGTATTTGTAGTAGTTCCGACTCACACAAATCAACCTGCTCACCTTTGTTTCTCCTTCTGATGTTCAGCTTTTCCTAGTTGCTTTCAGGTCTTTTTGTCCTCCTTTTCTTCCCTTTGTGAGGTGTTCAGGGTTTGTAGGTGGGGGAGGGAGATCTGGTCCTCGTCAATATTTCCCAGTCTTTTCTTTTTCTGTTGCATTCACTTTCACCCTGTTTTTCCTTGGGTCACCAATCCTATTCAAAACATCTGAATCTTGGTTGGAATTTGCTGCAGTTTTCTCCTTATTTACTTTATCCAAGAGAGAATTTAATCCCAGCAACTCTTCATGGCCATGTGGGTGACATCATCTTGGACATGAGGGATTTTTCAGGGCCTTTCCTTTGACATGACTGAATAGAATACAATGTATGTGGGGAAGTTTTTCCAAAATATGAAATGTATCACTTGCTTCCTTTGAAGTTGATTGATCAGTTTTTTGTGTTTTTTTTTCTCTTAATTGTCTTGGATATAGTTCTCCATATGATTCCAAAAGTCTTTCCTTTTGTTTGTTCATAATTTAAACTAGATTGTACCTTTTAAATATGTAGATGGCATCTCTCTTCAGTCAGTAGATAGATCACTAAAGGTTACAAGTGGTGTCACATTGTTACAGGGCAGGTAAAGGGGCACCTCTGAACACCCACATGCTCTAAATAGGTTCTGCCATCTGCCACATCAAAACAAAACATATAAGACTTTAACTATGAAAAGGAACTTTAATATAGTAAGTATACAATACAGAAGACAAACAATACAATTTCTAAATCAAACACCTGAAGTTACCCATCCCCTCGTGGGTAAAGTCAACCCAAAAGGGATTGGCCCAAAGCAAGACCTGAAAGCTTGCCACAAGACTAAAGTACCTTCTGGCTGGGACCAAAAAAATGGGTCAGAAGTGGCCAGACAAGTCTAGGAGGAAAAGTGAAAAATCAAAATCAATATAAATACTGCCTTAGTCAACCACCCCATGGGTCTCACCCATGTATGTCTCTTTCAACCAGTCCAGGACCCTCCCTTTGCTCCATATGGCTTCCTTGGGTCTCCTTCTGGCTCTCCATTCTTGTTTCCTTCCTCCTCAGATTCTTTCTTTTTCTTTTCTCAGCTCCAACCTACCTCTGGGGCAGTGAACCTGGAACTTCCCTTTTTCCTAGGGATCACCCAGTTATAATATCTGATAGAAATAGCAGTACTAATGAAGGTGATAATATAATTAAACACTATTTGATTTATTATTTTCAGATACTATTTAAGAAGTTAACAGCCATTGATTGTTTTTATTCTTGATTTATGTTAATTAAGGTATATTTCTTTATCTTAAATGAAGTCAGGATAGCTTAGACTTGTTTTTAATTTTCAGCGATTACATAACTTTTACTTCACAGACATTTAGTCAAATTTTCCCCTAGCCTCTAGTACTTCATTCATTGTGTTCTCCATTTTCCTGTGGGAGATAGATATGGCTAGTAGTACTGCAGTTACTTTCTGGAATAGAATTTTTAATGCTTATTTGGTGTTTCTTGTTAAAAATCACTACAATTACAATGACTGGTATTTAAGCCTAAGACCTAGAATCTTAGATAAAAATTAGATGAAAAATATAATTATACATTTTTTAGCTTTTGTTCTGAGACTTAGATTCTGTTGCAAAGCATGCATAACTTTCTGAATAGATAGAGAGAATTCAAATGCTGAGATTAATGAAAGAAAAACATGAGAAATATCAACTTATCATATGCCTTTCCTATTTTCTGTGATATATAAGAGATCAAGAAAAGATACTTGGTGATTTTATCTGTAGATGCTACTTTTTTTTCCCCTGAAATCATATGGAGGTACTAACTTATTGCTATGAGACAGGTTTCTGATTTTTCTTACTGATGAATAAACTTAGGAATTCATTAGAAATGTTCATCACTTGTTCAGATAAAATGAGAACTTAAAAATAGTAAGAAGAGACCGCGTCCAAGCCTGCATAGGAATTGAGGACCGAAAACGGACTATAGACTCACTTACTACAAGTTTTAACCCAAACGAAAACACTCTGGACTCACTAGAAGGTAGATAACTACGAGAGAATCGGCGATTGGGGAGCTCCCAGAAGGGAACTCCCGGGAAGACCTGGGCTCCTGGAAGTTCTGCGGGCTGCAGGAGCCACTTTGCCTCACGCTAAACCCTGGAGGTAAAGCTGGACTGCTCAGCTCAGTGAGTGGAGCCCAGGCTGCAGAAAGACTGTAAATCTGATCCTCAATACTTGGGTGAGAGAAAAACCGCTGAAACTTCAGACCCGATCCGGAGCACCTGGGCGCTGCGCAAAGCCACTGAGCAGCTCCACCAGCTCGGGAACTGGCAAGATAGCAGCAGAATAAAGACACCGAGGTGACTACATCCAAACTCGCACGGGATTATACAAAAACGGACTATAGACTTTCATGCTACAAGTTTCAACCCAAATGAGAAC